>NC_142810.1:155826-340252 GCF_049724085.1 Artemia sp. Qi Xiang Cuo
TAAGATCCGTCTCCCTTTCCATCTTCTCTCTGGATTAACCGCTCTTTCAAGGGAGGAAACACAACTATCAGTTGACTTTTATTGCGCAGAAATTGTCCATGCCCTTCGCTGTAATGAAAAAGCAGCCTTCCCTCTAAGTAGAGCCCGTCATCATACCCTTCCTGGCTTGTCTGAAAATCCAGAGTTAGTGGATACCCATTCTAAGTCTAAATTTTGGCTTCAACTTTGAGTTTCTTGTGGACGACCCCATTCGGGGGTAGTCAATTCAATGCGCCTGCTCACAAACAGAAAATTCGCAAAGGAGCTAAAACCTCACAGAAAAAAGATAATTGATATCGAATCTACACGGGCCAAAATTAATCCTTCTCTCCTTTGGCGTTTTCTGTCCTCTAAAAGCGATGAGTTTTTATCCGCATCGGCTATCTCTGATTCTGAATGGTACGCATATTATGGGTCAGAATTTTCACCTCCTGACCCAACCCTCAACGAAAGATAAGAAGCTGAGTTGGACGACTTCTTAGATAGTTGTCCTCGGAGTGATTATCTTGTAACGGAGGGAGCTTTATGCAAGGCCATCTCTCACCTAAAACCTAAACAATCTTTTGGGATTGATGGGATCAGTACACTCCATCTAAAAAGTGGTGAGCCCGCTCTCATTAGTCATGTAACCCTCCTGATGCAGATTATCCTCATTCAGGGTATTGTCCCAACCACTTTCTCAATTGGAGATCTTACGCCAGTTCCTAAAAAAGGAAATGTTACCATGCAATGCTCCTCTTTCCGTCCAATCACGGTTTCTACCTCTCTCTGCAAGGTATTTGAACTTTTATTCGTAGATGAGTCTGAAAAACTGTGTTGCAGTCCACCAAGACAATTCGGTTTTCAACGCGGCATTGGTTGTGCGGAAGCACTCCATGTCGTTGTATAGGCACTCCTGGATGCCCACAAATCAGGAAACATTCTAGCGATCGAGGGTTTAGACCTGCAGAGCGCGTTTTATTCATTAATTCTTGCGCTTATGTTGCTAAACTCAGCTAAAAGAGGATTGAACTCAAATATCATCCGGGCTTTCCGTAATCTTTATTCTCGTCTTCGCGTGCGACTCAAGCTCCCTCCCGATAAAGGCCTTCCGCCAGCCCCACGGTCAGCTTTGATACCAGTCCGTAAAGGTGCCCTTCAGGGAGCAGTTTTATCCCCCAATTTCTTCAACAACTACATTATTGAACCTCAAGACAGCTGTCGTTCATCAAGCAGTCTCTGTTCCATTGACATCTCCCTAGTATGCTATGCTGATGACACGCTGAATCTCAGCCAGACGCTTAACCGCCTTTCAGAAATATTTTCATGTCTGCAGTCCAACTACGAGAAAGTCGGTCTGAGATTAAACTCCCAAAAGTCGGAAGTCTTGCTTTACAATTGGAAGAATGACCCTCCTACTAATATCACACTAGGTGATTGCTCAGTAAAACCAGTTGATAAAATAGTATATCTGGGGCTGCCAATAAGTTCCTCATTACAGCATACACGCTCCCTCCTGATCTCACATCTTGAACGGCGAATTTCCAGCTCCTATGCTTTGATCGTTAAATCCACTCTGAGATTTAACCGTCCACTACTGGAAAGTATTTACAACGCTACCTCTCTGACACATATATTATATGTGACCCCTTTCTGGAATTTATTGGCAAACCGTGAAAAGTCTAAAATCCGCTCTTTATTTTTCCGTTTTGCAAAGTACCTACTAAAATTGCCACCTTGAACAAAAAATAGTTTTCTGATTCGGCGCTACAACCTAGCGGACCCAAATCTAGCTGTTGAGACACTTATTAGCCGGCAAAAAACAAAACCAGCAATTCTAAAGCACGAGTGGGCAAGTTTGATTGTTTAATTTTCCCTCTTGTTTCCTTTTTTTTTTCTCCTTTCAAAATTTGTTGTCTTTGTTGCTATTTTCGAAGAAGTTGTTGTTTCTGTTGTAATCTTTGAGTATGTTATCTTTTCTGTTTCCAATTTTCGTACCATTTTGAATATTATTTAAAAAGTTGTTGCTTTTGTTGTTATTATTATTATTATTTTTTTTTCTTTAGTATATTATCTTTTTGTTTCCTCTTTTCGCATTTTTGTATACTCTGTCATTGTACATTTATTGTATACGACGGGTTTTCAATATATATATATATATATATATATATATATATATATATATATATATATATATATATATATATATATATATATATATATATATATATATATATATATATATATATATATATATATATATATATATATATATATATATATATATATATATATATATATATATATATATATATATATATATATATATATATATATATATATATATATATATATATATATATATATATATATATATATATATATATATATATATATATATATATATATATATATATATATATATTATTTATATTTTCCATTTTTGTATATCTTATTTACATTTATTGTATACATGTTTTTTAATATATATATTTATATATATATATATATATATATATATATATATATATATTATATATATTATATATATATATATTATATATTATTTATATATATATATATATATATTATTATATATATATATATATATATATATATATATATATATATATATATATATATATATATATATATATATATATATATATATATATATATATATATATATATATATATATATATATATATATATATATATATATATATATATATATATATATATATATATATATATATATATATATATATATATATATATATATATATATATATATATATATATATATATATATATATATATATATATATATATATATATATATATATATATATATATATATATATATATATATGTATACTCTATTTGTATTTTTGTATACTATGTCATTGTACATATATATATATATATATATATATATATATATATATATATATATATATATATATATATATATATATATATATATATATATATATATATATATACATAATATCTAATAATATATAATTATATCATATATAATATATAATATGTTATTTATAATAATAATATATTATATAATATATAATAATATCTAATAACATATAATATCTAATAATATCTAAAATCTATGGCTCCAGGGATTACGTGCCCTCGGAGCTCCAGGGCAAGAACTGTAAATTATGTAATTTTGACCATTGTCTACATGCAGGATTTATCGACAGCAAAAGGGAAAAATTTTGATTCTAGGAGAGCCCAAAAAGGCTAAGGGTATTGAGGTGAAACTTTATAGAATATTAAGGGGTATGTTCAACTTAATCAAAAGACACTATTTGGATCCGTTTTATCAAAAGGAAAGAATGACAGTCTTAAGAATGGCTGAGGGTATTAAGTTGAAACGTTCAGGATTTATTGCGGGGGACGCTGAAAAGTAATTGGAGGGCTTTCAGCACCCATTCCGTGCTTGTTTTTGCTGCTTTTCCTCCAAAAGCACTGAATTTTGAAATGCTCATCTTGTTCAAAATAGTCCAAAGGTCAAATAACTATGCCTGTGGGGATGATATAACCCACACAGCTGCTTGAAGGATGCCAAACACGATGAAACCAAGGTATTTGCCTACTGATTGTCAAAAGGACGTATAACCAATACCTAAGAAACGGCTGAGGGTTTTAAATTGAAACTTTCAGGGTATATTGCGAGGGAAGTTTAATAGTAGTTGGAGGGCTGCCAGCACTTATCCCATGCTGGTTTGTGCTGCTTTCCCTCCAAAAGCATTGAATTCTGAAATACTCATCTTGTTAAAAATATTCCAAAGGTCAAATAACTATGCCTATGGGGATGATATAACCCACACAGCTGCTTAGAGGGATGCCAAACACGATCAAACCAAGGTATTTGCATGCTGATTGTCAAAAGGACGTATCAGCAATACCTAAGAAACGACTGAGGGTGTTAAGTTGAAACATTCAGGGTATGTTGAGGTCTTAGCTTACTATTGAAAAATCTTCCGTTGTAACTTAATTTCGCTTAGAAGTATACACCATAAATTCAAAATGGCTACCCCATTTTAAAGAAACCATCTATCATTTGATGAAACCTTAAACCATAGGTTTGAAAGTGAATTAAAAGCTTTCAATGCATTACCCTTCATGTGAAATTTTCACTTAATTCCACCTTGTCTCAAAATACCAGAACAGCTGATTTATCAGCATTTTATCTTAGATTCTTCACTGCTAATTGCTCATTGGTCAAATCTTAAAGTCTTTGCAATATAGGGGCACTTCTTTTTTTTACCAGTACATTGTCATCAGTAAAAAGAAGGGAAAAAAAGTATTTATTTGATAATCCCACAACGGGTGCTGCACTATTTCTAAAGTAATCCTCTATGTCGTTAAAAATAAAGAGAATGACCGAGGTGAAAAACTATATCCTTACGTAAATCCTCTGCTCGAATTTAATTAAACACCCCGCTCCCCCTGAACAGTCTCAGAAAGTTTCATCTTGATAACTCCAATCGTTACTTGGATATCAATTATTGACTTTTATAACATCTAGTACCTAATTTGTGTACACTTTAGGTTTAAATATTGATCTTTAACCTCCTCTGAAGGTTCAATTTCATAATATTCCAGAAATTTGGTTCAAATTGTTCCCTGTGATCCCCCAAAAGTTCATTTACATAATCCAAATCGATGCTTGGCCAGTAATTATTGACCTTCGTAGCATCTAAAACCCTTTAAACTTGGGGTGGGGAATCCTCGTTTGTAAAAACCAAAAAATGATGTTCAGAATTGAATATAAATGATATTTGCCTCAAGGGTTAGTCTCACAAAAAGTTTAATCCCAAGAGGTCATTCCAACCCTAAAATCAAACAGTTCGTGGTAACAAACTGTAAGTAAGGAGCAACCCGGCTCAATGGTAACCGAAACTCTAGAAAACGGGATTTCGATACCAATAGATGCATCAAAAGAATAAAATTCTAATGCGGATTTCAAATATATAAGTTTCATCAAGTTTAGTCCTACCCATCAAAAGTTACGTGCCTGAGAAAATGTGGCTGATTTTATAAAAAAGGGGGTAAGACCCCCTAAAAGCTATAGAACCTTAATGAAAATTACACCATCATCTTCAGCGTATCAGAAAACCCTACTGTAGAGGTTTCAAGCTCCTATCTACAAAAATGTGGAATTTTGCATTTTTTGCCAGAAGAAAGATCACGGATGCGTGTTTATTTTTTTTCCCAGGGGTGATCGTATCGACCCAGTGGATCTAGAATATCGTGGGAGTGCTCATTGGAACGGAAATTTAAAGTTCTAGTCCCCTTTTTAAGTGACCAAAAAAATGGAGGGCCCCCTTCCGCGCACATTTGTTTCCCAAAGTCACCCGATCCAAATTTTGAGATAGCCATTTTGTTCAGCATGGTCGAAAATATGATAACTATGTCTTTTCGGATGACTTAATGCCCAAAAGTTCCCGGGGGGAGGGCTGAAAGTTGTGAACTTTACCCAATGTTAACATATAGTATTGGTTATTGGGAAGTATACAGACGTTTTCAGGGAGGATTTTTTTCTGGTAGTGGGGGCAGAGTGTAGGTCGGGGTTTTTGTGGGAGGATATTTCCGTGAAGGAAGTTTTCATGGGGAAAGGGACATTGCTCTGAAGGGGCGCCGGATTTCCCAGCCTTATTTAAAAAAAATCAGAAATTAAATAAAGAAAACAAGTTTTTCATCTGAAAGTAAGGAGCAATATCAAAACTTAAAACGAACAGAAAATATTACGTATATGATTGGGTTCACCCTCTAGTCAATACCTCACTCTTTAAGCCAAATATTTTTTAGTACTTTCATAAGAGCTATTTATTCTAATTAACGGCCTTTGTGATTAAGGGGTCATTACTCCGCCTAACTCCGCCTGCTATCGGCTTCATTGACGTGACAGCCTGTCCCAAGGCAGGATAAAGGAGGAGGGTTGGGCGACAAGTTTGCAACCTGTCTCTGTAAAAAAAAAACACCCAGCAACGGAAACTTCGACAATAGCTCGGATGAACCATCTTCTTCCCTGATAACGAACCCAGCGCGCCCCCAGACACGATTCTTGACTGCGAAAAAACCAACGAAAATTTGATTCTGGAACGTGAGACCAGTTATCAAAGACCGAGCAAGTTCTCAGAGAGATGAAACGGTACAAAATCGACATACTGGCCCTAAGTGAAATTCGGTGGAAAGGTATTGGCCATGAGAACCTAGAGTATGGATTAGTGTTATTCTACAGTGGCAATGACACCAATCATACATCAGGGGTAGGAATACTGTTGTCCCCCGAAGCTCATCGATCTCTTCTCAAATGGACGCCTGTGCATGACAGGATAATGTTAGCTTGATTCATTACAGAGCACACGAAGCTCTCAGTGATCGTGTGCTATGTCCCTACACATGAGGCGGATGAGGTTAACCAGGACATTTTCTATGAAACATCACAGGCTGTTGCTACAGAAATCCCCAAGCATGATGTAGTTTTTTCTAGGTGAGTTAAATGCAAAAGTGGGAAGCGATCGATAGTATTGTCCTGAATTTCCAGGTCAGCATGGACTTAGCAGAATAAATGAAAATGGCGCGTTACTACTAGACTATGCCCTAAGTAATGACCTTGTCGTTGTTGGAACTTTTTTTTACCACAAAACAGTGCAAAAGTACACGTGGACGTCTCCAGACGGCTTAACTCGGAATCAGATAGACAATTGTCTGATCTCCCACAGGTGGTGCACAAGCCTTTTAGGTGTACGTGGGTACAGAGAAGCTGACGCACAGTCCGATCATACGCTTATGGTTGCTCACGTGCAGATCAAATTTCGTGCCCCTCAGAAGCCCAGTTCAAACCTAAAGAAATCTTACGATACGGATAAACTGCATGACCCTAAGGTTGGTAGAAAGTTTTGTATAACTCTACAAAATAAGTTTGATGCTCTAGCAGTAGAAACCAGCGTACCAGAAAGCATTGAAATGAAGTGGGACACCGTAAAAAGTGTATACACTACGGTCGCTTAAGAAAAGCTGGGGTTCAGAAAGAAACCAAATGAAAAGTGTATCTCTGACACCACATGGAAGTTGATTGATGAGCGTAAGGTACTTAAGCAGACCCTAATGACTGCTGCCAAAGGGCGTGCAATGTCAGCTTCACAGCTTCTCTACAAGGAGAAGGACAAAGAAATGAAAAAGAGAGCTAGGAAGGATAAAAGACTTTTCCTCGAAAATAAAACTGCGCTAGCAGAGGAAGCTGCTAAAAAGGCTGGTTTTAAAACCATTTACCGGCTGAATACTAAGATGGTTGGGAAACAGAGCAGCAGAAGCACCCTGGTCAAAGACGAGAATGGATTATTTTATCAGATCCTGAAAAAATTGACGAAAGGTTCGCTGTCCACTTCGAGAAATTATTAAATAGACCGAGACCCAGTGACCGAGAAAATGTACCTGATGCCCCCTTTTTACAACTTGACATAAATACAGACCTGCCAAGCTCTGCCAAGGTTATGTATGCAGCAAAAAGACTGAAAAACGGACGAGATCCTGGCATAGACGGAATCCCAGCGGAAATCCTAAAGTATTCAATAAGAACATTCCTCTTTGTGTGGATCAATTTTTTCACCAATATCTGGAATATAGGGAAGGTTCCACGTGAATGGACCAAGGAGATATTGGTGAAAATCTTCAAAAAGGGAGGCGCAACGGCGTGCGATAATTGGAGACGTATCAACATTCTGCCAGTACCGTGCAAACTATTGGCTTCCATTATATTGTACCGGATACGGGAGGCACTAGATCCACATCTGCGAGAAGAGCAGAATGGTTTTAGAACCAAAAGATCGTGCTCTGACTTGATGTTTGTACTGAGAACGTTTTTCGAGGACTCAAAAGAGTGGAGCAATAAGTTATATCTACTATTTATTGACTTCGAAAAGGCGTTTGACTCAGTTGACCGAGAATGCTTGTGGAGAGTCCTTAAGTATTATGGGGTTCCAGAAAAACTACTGAGTATGATAATATCCCTATACGAAGAGACCGAGTGCTGCGTTAAGGCCGAGAATGGTACAGCCAGATTTTTCAAGATAATGTCTGGTGTGCGTCAGGGATGCGTACTTTCCCCATTCCTTTTTGTAATTATAATGGATTACTGATTAAGACAAAACTCTGGATATGACATAGAAGTAAGCAGCAAACAACTATGTGATTTGGATTTTATTGATGATGTAATTTGGTTAGAAGATTATAAAAAGAGGTTACAGCAGCTACATGATACAATTACAGAAAATGCAGAAATGTCGGACTAAGCCTTAACTTTAAAAAATCAAAGAGCATGTTAATCACAAAGTAACCGCTTTTTTTGCAGCACAAGAATACAAGCCTAAAAAAGATGAAGGACTTCAAATACCATGGCAGCTGGATCGATTGTAATGGTGAAATAATGACCGAGATTAAACGTAGAACTGGTCAGTCAACTGGAGCTTTCAATAGACTTATGTCCATTTGGAGAAGCAGTAAATATTCCTTGCAACTGAAACTATGCCTTTTCAGTAGCAATGTGCTCTCCATGTTCCTTTACGCTAGTGAGTGATGGAAATGAGCCAGCAGCTTGAAAGAGAATTCCTGTGTTTGAAAATATGTGCCTGAGGAGAATTTTAAACATAACTTGGACACAGAGATTCAGTAACTTTGAAGTCCGGAATAGAACAGGACAGCCTCTCATTACTGCTGTTCTGAGGAAGAAGAGGTGGTCATATTTATACCATGTACTCCGCATGAAAGAAGTCCGCCTTCCTCAGAGAGCGTACGACTGGAAACCAGACGACAGAAGAAAACGAGGTCGTCCAAAGAACACTTTTTGGCAAACTTTTGATCGAGGTGTGAGGACAGCTGAAACCTCGTTAGTACCTGAATGGGAAGATGTTTCCACTGCAGCATTGCTTCGGGACGAGTGAAGAGGCTTCGTCGACGCCCTATGCACCACCAATGGCTGAGGAGGAACTAAGTTCTAAGTAAGTAAGTTTTAAAGAATTGGAACAAAATTTGAACCTTAGCTTAATGAGCAAGGTATTGACTAGGGGATGAACCCCCTAATATACGTATCAAAAATATATGAATATAAAAGTTCGTTACGTAAGTTAACTCGCAAGCTCCTATATTTATTACTAATAAAAACGTTCGTAAATAAAATTAAACAAGTTTCAAGAAAGCCATTTAACCAAATAAGAGTAAAATTAATATGAACATTTTCTTGTAATTATTCATGTACGGTGAGCCAAAATCAAAGCCTGCATTAATTCAAAGGCGTTCAAAAATTAAATTATGAAAAAACAAGTTTTTTAACTGAAAGTAAGGAACGACCTTAAAACTTAAAACGAACAGAAATTATTCTTTATATGAAAGAGTCTGTCCCCTCCTCAACGCTTCGCTCTTTATGCTAAAGTTTGACTTCGTCACAGCTTAAACAGACACCATAGCTTAAACTTCACAGCTTTAAACAATAAAAAACTGTAGCTTAAAGAGCAAGGCGTTGAAGAGGGGACAGCCCCTTTCATATATGGAATAATTTCAGTTCGTTTTAAGTTTTAACGTCGTTCCTTACTTTCAGTTAAAACAACTTGTTTTTTATTATTTATATAAAAAAGGGTTGGCTTACTATTCAAATGATCTGATTATTTCACCTGTGTTCAAAATAACTGATAACATATGTGCCAGGAATCAAGCACAGAGCATGTACAAAAAAAAAAAGAAGACAGATGAGCGACCACTCACACAGAGAGTCCAAAGTATGGAATTCAGTTACGGGAACCCAGAATCCTAGTATATCCAGCTAGTGCTAATACACAGATCAAGTAAGAGTTCATTGCCCCCAGAATGGTTTTGGAAATGTGCCAAGGTATGGGGTGACCGTAGAATCTGAACGACAGATTTTACTTACTTTATGTCCTAAAATATACATGCAATTCATAAGAAAATTTAACATTGCTATAGACTATATATCCAATGAGAATAATGGATGCATATGATTGCAGAGTTGCGCTCCATATTATAGATTTTCGGGCAATGGATTGTTTTCTGCGGGATGGGGTATCTAAGTACAAAAAATTGTTTTTAGTCCTGAATTTCCATGCTTTCTATGAGAGGTGCATGAGGGAACTGAATAAATGTTCAGACGGTTACAAACTTAAGCATTTAGTGAGTGTCTTTAGGGGGTGAAGACACATTATTATACTGATGTTGGCTTATTTTGAGAGAAAGAGGAGGATGTATTGACAAACGATATAAACAAAAAGTTATTGCTACTTCCCCTAAAAAGCAAAGCTTGACCGTGGGGGAGGTAGAGAAAAAAAATCCTTAAAACAAAAAGAACACTTGGCCACCGACACCACTAGCACAATTAATACTTATACAATTACACTAAACAATAAATGCAAAAGAAATTCATATATTATGTTTTTCCTCTGGAAACATCAAATCAACAAAACCCCCACAATAAATAAATAAGTCAATCAAAGCTCATATTAGTTCCTCAATGGTTTTTCTAAATATATTGGCGTTTTTAATAATTTTAATATCACTAGTTAAACTATTCCATTTCCGTGTACCTTTATAAAAAAACTTAAGAACATGAACGAGAAGAAATGCCTCTAGGTAGATAGAAGTCAACACTACCGCTTGTATCGCGAGAATGAACAGTAGATCTAATGGACAATAAATCGCCAAAACACCGAGGTTGGTTATCCCGCTGCAGTCCAAAAATGAACCACAATACGTAAAATTCATGAAGGCCTGCAGCCGGCAAAATTTTTTAAGTTGGGTAAATTTCTCCAACAGACTTACGAAAAGATATGCCGGTTACAATCCCTAATGCATGATTTAGTTGAACTCTTATTGATTTTAGAATAGAAGGAAAAGTAGAGAGCCAAATACTCGAACAATAAAGTATATACGGGTTTATTAAAGAAAAATAATGATGGGGAAGGGCTAATTTAGGAAAACAATTCTTGAGTTTCTTCATTATACCCAAATTTCTTGCCAGAATTTTACTAGTTAAAGTTATATGTTTATTAAAACATAAAGTTTCATCTATTACAATCCCAAGGTATTTCAAAGACACAGTCCGTTTTATAACGCCATTGGACATATCTAATTCCTTGATCCATGGGTAAAAGTCGGTGATCGCGAGAAAATAATAAAGTTATACTTATTCATGTTAATCCTTAGTTTATTTACCCACAGCTGATTCCTTCATGGAGATCTCCAGCAGCTCCGCTGTCTTAGCTGTGCTGATGACTGTTGTGTCATCAGCAAAAAGTGAAACTGTTTCATTCGTCGGGTTTACCGTTAGCTCATTTATTCTATATGAAAAATTATTTGAATACTTTTGAGGATCATTAATAAATATCAAGAATAATACAAGACCAAGAACAGGTCCTTGTGGAGCACCTATAGTTTTTGGACACATAGGCTACAGTTTATTTCGAAAAACAATTATACCATATGCGCTATTTTTATTGAAGCATTGTTCAACAGAAGTTAAACTTTAATTCCAAAGGTGGGCTTTGAGTGGCGATATGTTATTAAAAATGAAAAAAAAAAAAAAAAAAATCAATTTAAGTTGCACAGGGAGCATAAAATTCAAAAAAATAAACCGTTAAGTTAAAATGTTTTAATGCAACTGGTAAAATTGAAAAAAAAGAAAAAACTAAAAAAAGAAGCGAAAACCCTGGCAATTACCCATAATTACATTTGTTGCACTCATGAATACTTTCAATGAAACAAAAAGGACTTTGACTGAATGTTTGGGGGTCAAGGAGGAGGGGGGGGGGGATCCTAGCATACAAAATAACGTTTGTTATTTTTAGTTTAAATCCGACAATTTACCTTCGTCAAAGAAAGAACTTTGTCTTCAAATCAATGTGTCTTAGTGCAGGTTTGTTTCATATTAGTAAATGGAATAAAGTTAATTGGCTGAGTAAATGTTGGTAAATGTAATGAAGTTAGAAAAACTATGGACATGAGTCCAGTAAATGGCAGAAAGAGGGAGAGGAAGATAGAGAAAGAGGGCGATAGAGGGAGAAAATTTCATATTAATTCCCATTGCTTTTCTCATTGTTTTTGACTACCTGGTTTAATCATATTAATTCAATACTAGTCTCCAATTCTCCTTTTCCTTTCAATTTAATTTCTTGTGAACCTTTAGGACTTGATTAGTTTAGACACTTTTTTATTACAGGGACAACATGGACACAGGAGCAAGTGTGGCTCTTGGCAAATAATTTGGACTTTGTAAACGCTAAAGTTAGCCTAAATGATCGATTCCCCTTTCTTGAGATGGCAGGCTTACTACCTGAAGAAGCAGTAACAATTATGCAGGGAGGTACAAAGAATACCAGTAAAACTGTCAGTGTAAAAGAAATCGTCAAAAAGTGGGAGAATCCGAATAAAATCTTGCCTGAAGAGAAGAATAAATCATTATTCAAGCCAGTAGCAACACCTAAGGAAATTGCAGCCATATAGTCACCTCGGTTTGTCAAAACCCATCTGCCTTTCTATCTATTACCTCCAAAACTATTAAGTACTTGCAAAGTAGTTTATGTAGCCAGGAATCCTAAGGATGTATGTGTTATCTGGTACTACCATCATAAGCTTATAAAATTTCAAGAGACAAAAGCATCTTTCGAAGAATTCATGAATCTTTTTATCAACGATGAAGTGATGTTCTCACCTTATTGGCCACAAGTTAAAGCAGCATGGAACATGCGTCACCATCCCAAGTTTTTGTTCTTATTCTACGAAGATATGAAATCCGATTTAATTCCTCAGCTAAAAAAAATATCAGCCTTTTTTGGAAGCAATACAATGACGAAGATTATAAAATCCTCAAACACCACCTAGTTATTGACAGCTTCAAGAAAAACCCAGCTGTAAATAACTCTGAGCTACAGAAAATTGGATTCTTTCAAACAGATGGCAGTTTTATCAGAAAAGGAAGAACAGGTGGTTGGAGAAATCATTTTAAGCCAGAGATGAATGTCAGGTTTGACAAATGGATTGAAGATAATTCAAAAGACACAAGTTTAATATTCAAATATGACCTTGAAACTCAAGACTAGCCTAATTTCTGATTCTAATTTTTAGTTTTTCTTATTATGATTGTAAAAAGAAATTATTTTAATGTTCCTATAGACACTATTCTAATTTTCTGTCAGCATGCAGTTGATTTATTAGGTAATTTAAATTTATTAAATAAAATTAAATACTAGAGTATATCACCCTTTGCTTATATAAAAGTAAAGAGTAGTGTTAAAACTTAAAATGCCCCGAAATTATTCCGTTTATGAGAAGAGCTGTATCCTCCTTAAACTCTTACTCTTTACATTGAAGTATTATATGGCCATGCTGAAGCGATTTATGGATGGTAATGGGTAATTGCAACATTTGTTTATGGATTGTCTTTTAAAATATTTGATTTAAAATTGTTTATATTCTAAAGCAAATGTATATTAATAAGCCTAACACATTACTGTCACCCTTATGGGCAGTGAATTGAAATTTTGAAGGAACGCTGAAATGGGTGCCGTACAATGTCAAAAGTCATTACGTGCCATAATCATAGGCAGCAAAATCGTGCTGCCTAAGTATTTAACGATGTTGGCGCAATGTATTATTTATTATTATTTTTTTCCTTTAGACCAGGGTACTTCGTATCGAAGGAATTTTCGTAGAAACTTGAAAGTGGCTCATTCAATCGGAAATTGGAATGGCTAGTGCCCTTTTTAATAGTCGAAAGCGAGTGGAAGGCAACTAACACCCCTCCCACGCCCACCATTTTCCTAAACATATCCAATCAAAATTTTAAGATAGCCATTTTGTTCAGTGTAGTTGATTTCCAAATAGAAATTATGTTTTTGTGGAGGACACTCCCCAGGAGCCCTCAGGGCAAAGATTGTAAGCTATACCCTGGAGCATATAAGGTTTCTATAGAAAACTTTGTCGTAGAAACTTGCAAAAGGACTTATTTGATTGGAAATTCAAAGTGCTAGTGCCCTTTTTAATAGTCGAAAGTGATTGGGGGCAACCGACCCCCCTCTCACGACCACCTTTTCCCCAAACACATCCAATCAAAATTTTGAGATAGCCATTTTGTTCAACGTAGTTGAAAGTTCTGGAAATTAGTTCTTTGAGGATGATAGCCCCCCCCCCACAGTACTCAGGGCAAGGATTGTAAGTTATACCCTGGGGCATCTAAGATTTTTTTGGAAAGCTTTGTCGTAGAAACTTCGAAAAGTGCTCATTTGATTGGAAATTGAACTGACTAGTGCCCTTTTTTAACAGTCAAAAGGGATTGAAAGGCAACTAAAACCCCCTTCCACGCCCACCATTTATCCAAACACATCCAATTAAAATTTTGAGAAAGAACTATTTTGTTCAAAGTAGTTGAAAGGTCCAAAAATTATATCTTTGAGGATGACACTCCCCCCCCCAGCCCTCAGGGTAAGAGTTGTAAGTTATGCCCTGGGGGCATATAAGGTTTTTATTGAAAGTTTTGTCGTAGAAACTTGAAAAAGGATTCTTTCAATTGGAAATTCAAAGGGCTAGTGCCCTTTTTAATAGTCGAAAGTGATTGGAGGGCAACTAACTCCCCTCTCACGCTGACCTTTTCTTCAAACACATCCAATAAAAATTTTTAGATAGCCATTTTTTTCGTTGTTTTTTTCAATGAAAATTTAGATAGCCAGAATTTTCGCTTCTTTTTTTCTTTGTTTTTTTTTTCAATTTTAACAGTTGCATTAAAACATTTTAACTTTACGGTTTATTTTTTTGAATTTTATGCTCCCTTTGCAACTTAAATTTATTTTTCTTTTTTTTTTTTTTATTTTTAATAACACATCGCCACTCAAAGCCCACCTTTGGAATTCAACGTACTTAAAGATCTTAGAAATTAGATCTTTCAGGATGATGACCCCCTCACAGCCCTCGTGGCAAGGGTTTTAAGTTATGCCCTGGGGCAATGTAAGGTTCTTATAGATAGTAATACTGTATAAACTTCAGAAAGGGCTCATTTGATTGGAAATTAGAAGGGCTTGTGCCCTTTTTAATTGTCGAAAGTGATTGGAGGATAACTAACACCCCTCTCAAACTCACCATTTGCCCAAACACATCCACTCAAAATTTTGAGATAGCCATTTGTTTGACGTTGTTAAAAATTCCGGAAAACATGTTTTTGAGGATGACACTCCCCCCACAGCCCTCAGGGCAAGGGTTGTAAGTTATACCCTTGGGGTATATAGAGTTTTTTTTTATAGAAAGCGTTGTCGCCGAAATTCAAAAATAATTCATTCGATTGGAAATTGAAACATCTAGTGCCCTTTTTAATCGTCGAAAGTGATTGGAGTGCAAGTGACCCCCGTCTTACGCCCACCATTTCCCCAAACACATCCAATCAAAACTTAGAGATAGCCATTTTGTTCAACGTAGCTGAAAGGTCTGGAAATTATGTCTTTGATGATGACAACCCACTCACAGCCCTCAGGGCAAGGGTTATAAGTTATGGCCGGATTTCCCAGCATTATTTAAAAAAGATCAGAAATTAAATATAAAAAAAAACAAGTTTTCAACTGAAATAAGGAATAACATCAAGACTTAAAACGAACTGAAAATATTACGTGTATGATTGGGTTCACCCCGTAGTCAATACTTCGCTCTTTAAGCCAAAGATTTTTTAGTACTTTAATAAGAGCTATTTATTCTAAATAACGGCCTTTGTGATTAAGGGGTCATTTTTAAAGAATTGGAACAAAATTCGAACTTTAGCAGGTATTGACTAAAGTTCTTCGAAAGACCGAGGTTCTTCGAATGAATTCGAAAGAGCGAGGTTTTGACCTGGGGGCGAGCCCCCTAGTATACGTATTAAAAATATAAGAATATAGAAGTTCGTTACGTAAGTTAATTCGTAAGTTACATATATATTTATTACTAATAAAAACGTTCGTAAATAAAATTAAACAAGTTTCGAGAAAGCCATTTAACAAAATAAAATTAAAATTTATATACAAATTTTGTTTTAGTTATTCATGTACGGTGAGACAAAATCAAAACCTGCATTAATTCAAAAACGTTACAAAATTAAATAAAAAGAAACAATTTTTTTAACTTAAATTAAGGAACGACGTTAACACCTAATACGAACAGAAATTATTCCGTATATAAAAGGGGCTGTACCCTCCAACGCCTCGCTCTTTACGCTGAAGTTCGACTTTCTCACAACTCTTATTTTTTTTAAACAATAAAAAACTTTAGCGTAAAGAGTGAGGCGTTGAGGAGGGGATAGCCCTTTTCATATACGGAATAATTTCTGTTCATTTCAAGTTTTAACGTCTTTCCTTACTTTCAGTTGAAAACACTTGTTTTTTTTTTGTTTTTTTTAATTGACTGTAAAGCCTGGCACCGTAAATGGTGTTGATGGTTTCTTAAAATATTCTCCCATGTCACTAATATATATATATAAAAGAAGGGAAAGATTAAAGTACAAACCACAATCTTTGTGTGCTCAAACAATCTTAGCGTGGCTTTTTCGAAAATTCTAAGTGATTCCAAAAACAAAAAAATTAAAGATTAAAGGGAAAAGAATTATTTTTATAAAAAATAATCTAGAAAAAAATTCAAAAAAATAAGAATTCTTAGAGAATTTTTTTTTTACAGAAACGTGATAATTGGTCGGGAAATTAAAATCAAAATACAAGTTCTGAAAAAAAGCTTGAAAATTTCAAGGATTGTTTATAAGCAAAAACAGTGTATCTAATGGTCAGGTTAAAATAGCCAAACAATTTTTTGTCTTCAATTTGTTGGATAAAGATTGGTTACTATTTTTTTCTAAATTTTTGTCAAGAAATATTAGCAGTTAGCAGCAAGAATGTACCCAGAGAGGGGGGGGGTTTGAACCCACTTTCCGAAATGTTTTTCTGACTCGTAAAAACGTAACAAAAAAGGATATAAACAAATTTTGTATGCATTTGTTAAGATTTTTTGTGTGTACCCCCCCCCGACAAAAAATCTGAGTAAAACCCCTCCGAAAAAAAATCCTGGGTACGGTCTTGGTTTGCAGTTATGAATTTTTAATCAATGTTATAAGCATATATACCAGTCATCCTCTTTTCTACGTTGTCTTTTTTTTTGAATATTTTGCTTTAAATCTTCAACAGTTTTCTTCAAGAATGATTGTATTTGCTAGAGAAATTTTCTAAAAAAGACAAAAACAATCAACAAAGCTCGCATCTTAATAACTTCCAATATCACCATTCAAACAGCACGAACGCGCAAAACAGAATGCTAAATTAGGTTGCCTCTTGTACAGTTTGAGTTTGAAATATCTTCTAAGATATCTCAAAGTCCAACAGTACTAGAAAAAACCTAACTTATCATTCTGTTGTGCCTATTTATGCTATTTGCATGGTTATATTGAAAGTTACTAAGAAATTGTTCATTATTTTCCTTTTCTTTATATGTTGCGTTTAATCCAACCTCACCTTTTTTTTCGTCAATAAAGGGTTCCAGATGTGATATCGAAATATTCGGTTTTCTTTAATATTTTAAGGTTGTTGCTTTTTTTTGTCCATTGGTTTATTTTAAAATATTCTAACCGTTTTTTTTATATTTAAATTTGTTAAATTCTGTATAAATGAATAATAGGAAATTATAACGATTATTAATTATCAGGGGAGGAAAGACGTGGGGTGGTAGAGGTTCAAGTCCCCCATCCATGGGCGCCCATAAGCTGAATTCCAGGGGGGGGCAAACTTCGACTAATTGCTACTTTTAATGCTATATAATAGAAATCTCAGAACAAAACTATAAAAATAAGGCAGCATCATTCAGCCAGGGGGGGGGCAAGAGCCCTCCCCTGTCCCACTATATGGGCGCCCATGCCCCCATCACTACATATATCACAGAAGGCATTACTTTAAATACTAGTGAGATGAATATAAGGAGCATTTGAGTGATGAATGCAGGAAATACAAATTTATAAATTGCGCAGAATATTTGATTTTTTATTCTTTTTTCTTAAAGTAAAAACGAAAGACAACTTTTTCTTAGGGGAATACAGACGCAAGGACGTTATTGAATAAAGACAAATAAGGTGGTCTTTTTTTTCCTTCTTCGCAAACTGTAATTCTAAGAAAAAGCGGCCATTAAAAAGATCATAAGAAACTGTCGCATTTGCATAACTGTGTGGACAGTATTTTTTTGTAATCTGAGGCACGAGTGCTTGACTATTATAAAGAAAAACAATATCTCTGCTAGGTTGCGTTTCCCTCAGTCTTAGTTAAGCTACTAAAGAGCCTTGTGACATTTGCGGAGCCTTGACATTGGATTTATAGGAAGGCGAAGAAGGAGAGGAACAACAGAAAAGGTTGTCACATTGATCAAAATTCACTTAAAGGCTTTGTAACACGAAATATTAAATCATTTAACACTGAAAACTCATAGTTTAAACCGAAAAATTTTGACTGTCTGGAAATGATAATTTTTTTAATCAGTATTTTGGTTTTTATTTCGTAATTGTTTTTTTTCATAGAATAGAGATTTTTGGCGATTCATGTAATTTTTTTTTCTCACTAAAGTTTCACATTGATGCACTAAATCTTTTGAAATAAAACTGGGTTGAAATATTTATTTATCTCCCAGAGACAAATCCTTTGTTAACAATTAATACGTAGCATAATTTATAAAGTGTCAAATAATTTATCCTAAATATGCATACTATTTCTTGTCAATGTTTTATCAATTGACCTGATGTTTTTTCTTCAGTTGATTTGAAGAAATTAATATTTCTTAATATATATATATATATTATATATATATAAATATATATATATATATATATATATATATATATATATATATATATATATATATATATATATATATATATATATATATATATATCTATATACAATATATAAAACATTATATATATAAACATATACAATATATATATATATACATATACATATATATATATATATATATATATATATATATATATATATATATATATATATATATATATATATATATATATATATATATATATATATATATATATATATATATATATATATATATATATATATATATATATATATATATATATATATATATATATATATGTATATATATACGTTATATTTTCTTTGTTTATGTATTTTCAGTTTTCGGCTGATTAGCTCCCCCCCCCTTATTTCTTAGAACGGTTATCCTAAGAAAATCCACAGGAAAATTCTATTGAAATTTGAGTTTTCAATAAAATTCATTTTAGTTGTTTATGCATTTCTAGTGTTTCGTTAACCCCCCTCCGTATATTTATTAAAAATTATTTAGTTGCTTAGACGAGTGGTCAAGGCAAACCCAAGAAAAACACACTTTTAAAAGTTCATTTACTTGGAAGTGTCATTACCCAAAATTATGGACGGATACCACATAATATGACAATCCGTGGGTTACTTCTAAGCGAGTTGAGGGAGATCGAGCTTTGAACAATCCCTGGCACTGTGCACGTGGCAGGCATCTATACATGTAATTCTCGTATTATGCATTAGCATGATTATCGTGTTACTGTTGTGTTTTAAGTTATAGGTTTTAGTAATTTCATTTGAATCAAGAAAATCTGGTGTGACTTTTTGTTGTGCATAATTTTCGTTTGGAATCCCTTTTGATTCAGGCGGTTTCTCGTCTTCTATTTGCAGAGTTTGTTGTGCATCACTTTTGTTTGTTGTTATTTGAACTTGTCGTCTAACCGCATATTTTGTTGTCAATGGTTTTCGTTTACAATTTAATTCGATTGTTTCTGCCACTTTTTTTCGAACCATAAATTTTGTTACACTTATGTTAGTGTTAACACACATATGCAAGCAGCTTTGGGGTGGGGGGGGGGAAATTGTTTAAAATCAACAAAAAGATAGCCAAAAAATGTCTAAGTTAGATAAACATGTTTCTGTAAGGTTTATTGTGTATATAAAAATAAAAAAGCTGAGAGCGAACTAGAGTGAATTAAAGAAAAGTTACTCTAATCATAGGCAGTGCAGTTGCGCTGTCTAAGTAAAGAACGATGTTGGTGCAATATTTTTTTTTTTTTTTTTGGTTTTATTAAACCAGGGCATCGAAGGAGTTGTTGTAGAAACTTCAAAAAGGGCTAACTCGCTTGGAAATTGAAAGGGCTAGTGCCCTTTTTAATAGTCGAAAGTGATTGAAGGGAAACTAACCCTCCTCCCACATTTGCTATATCCCCAAACACATCCAATAAGAATTTTGAGATAGCCAATTTGTTCAACGTAGTTGAAAGGTTCGGAAAATATGTAATTGAGGATGACAATTCCATAGCTCTCAAGGCAAGGGCTGTAAGTTATACCTTGGGGGCATACACAGTTTTTAGAATAAGTTTTGTTGTAGAAAATTAAAAAAAGACCTCATTCGATTGAAAATTGAGAGGGCTAGGGCCGTTTTTATTAGTTGGAAGTGATCGGAGGACGAATGCCTCCCCCCGCCCATTATTTCCCCAAAGACTTGCACTCAAAATTTTGAGTTAGCCCTTTCATTAAACATAGTTGAAAGGTCCGGGAATTATGTCTTTGAGGATGACACCCCATCCCCCCCACAGCCTTCAAGGCAAGGGTTGTAAGTTATGCCCTGGGGGATTATAAGATTTTTATAGAAAGCGTGGTCATATAAACTTCGGAGGGGGCTCATTAGATTGTAATCAGAAGCTTTAGTGCCCTTTTCAAGAGTCAAAGTGATCGGAGGGCAGCTACCCCCCCACACACACACATAGACACAGGTCAAATTGTCCCGAAATGCATCTAATAGAAATTTTAAGTAGAGATTTTATTCAAAAGAGTCTAAATATCGTATAGCAAGGCTTTTAGGGTTGAAACAAACCATCAGAGCCTGGAGGCAACGGTTTTAAGTTATGCCCAGGGGGTATTTAAGGTTTTTATCGAACGGATGGTTATCTAAGCTTTAGAGGAGGCTCATTTGGTGGAAAATCGGAAGTTATAGTTTCCTTTTAAGAGTCAATATGAAGGGCAGCTAGCCCCCCCCCCCCGACTACTCCTTTTCATCAAACGAGTCTAATTAAAATTTTGATATAGGGTTTTTGCTCAAAATAGCCCAAAGAACATATAACAATGCCTATAGGGTTGACAGAACCCTATAGGTAATTTTTCCGATTTTTCCATGATCCCCAGGGGAACTTCCCCCGTTAAAAGAAAAACATTAAAAAACCCCTCCCACCTGAAAATGTCTATATTCTTCCCAATAACAAATACTATGCAAAAATTTTATAACTTAAAGATCTTTCCCCTGGGGCTATGAGGGTCATGCTTTATCCAAAGACATATTTACTGAGCCATTAAACTATGATGAAGAAAGTGGATATTTCAAATTTTGATCAGACAATTTTTGGAAAAATGGGCTGGGGGAGGGTGCCTCCAATCTTTTTGGTCACTTAAAAAGAGCACTAGAACTTTTATTTTCCGTTCGATCAGCGTTCCACGGCTGATCGTATCGACCCAGTGGTTCTAGAATATCGTGAGAGGACTCATTCAAATGGAAATTAAAAGTTCAAGCGCCCTTTTTAAGTGAAAAAAATTGGAGAACAAGTGGGCCGCCTCCCACGCCCCTTTTTTCTCAAAATCCTCCGATCAAAATCATTTTTTTGATCAAATCATTTCGATCAAATCATTTTGTTCAGTATAGTTGAAAGGCCGAATAACTATGCCTTTGGGGATATCATGATCCTCCCATAGACCCTAGGGAAAGGTCTTTAAGATAAAATATTTGCCAATTGTTTACGTATAGTATTTGTTATTTGGAAGTATGCATACATTTTTCAGGGGGGGGGTTCTGCTGTTGGTATTTTCCGCGGGAAAAATTTTCTATGGGGAGAAAAGTTTCCAGGGTGTGAAGTTTTCAGGGGAAATTTTCCGCTGGGAGAATTTGTCAGAGTTTCTGTATGAAATTCTTCTTATTTTTTGCTTTCTCTTTGCCAGCTCAATTTTACGTGTTGAGTTTTTAAGGATAATTGTCCGGGGTAAATTTTCACCTGGATTGTGTTGTCTAGAGAATAAATTCTTGAGGAAGAGGAATTTTTCGGTGAAGAGGTAGCCAGATTTTCTGGTATTATTTGAAAAACGATCTGAAATTAAATATTAAAAAAATGAGGGAGTTACTCCTCTACAGCATGTCACTTTTTACGATAAGGTTTTAATTCTTTCCCAATCCTTTAAGTACGACTCCTGAAACACTATGTTCTTTTAATTAGAACAATAAGAAATTTTTTTTTAAGTACAAAAAAACTTAAGTGTAAAAAGCGAGGTGTTGTGGAGGAGTAACCCCTCAAATATACGCAATCATTTCTGTTGGTTTTAAGTTTTAATGTTGTTCCTGACTTTTAGTGGAAAAAACTTGTTTTTTTTATTTAATTAAATTCTAAGATGAGCAAGAATAGAGTTAAATAGTAAGTAAAGCTAAAGACAAAGGGAAAATTCTCAGTTTTGGACTAGTCAAAAATATATGCATTCTTGGCAGAATAGAAAAAAGAAACTGTTTGACTTACTTTTTTTTGTTTGTCAGAATTTTTTTTTTTTTTAGCAAAAACAACAATGAATTTGTGCATTGCGACTCTGTTTTGTATTATTTTTTTTTAGCCTCAACTTCAGATTATTATGTACATCAAATTCACCTTGGCCGAGGAATTTAAGAGCTTCAGTTTACAGGCATTCAAAACAAATTTGCATTTTTTTTTGTGAACGAATATTTTCATTGCTTCAATTTAATCTATATTTAATTCTAAAAAAAAAAAACAAAGGAAAGAAAGTAGCATAACATAGATAATAAAACAAAACAAAAACATACACATACTCTCGCAAAAACAACAAAATGTCTTAAGTTTTGATGTTGCTGCTTACTTTCAGTTGACCAACTTGTTTTTTTTATTTAATTTCTGATCCTTTTTTAAAAAAATGTTGGTAAATCTGGCGTCCCCTGCATAGCAATGTCTCTTCCCCCATGAAAACTTCCTTCATGAAAAGATCCTCCCATATAATAGTCCCATAATTATAGTCCTAGAAAGCGGGATTGAACCACGTTTTTCATACAGCCTACTGTTTGATCATCTCTTCCCCTGCACTTATTCCCTGCTAAAATCTCTGCACTTATTCCATACTAAAATAAATATGCCTCCTGGGTTGACGAAACGCCCAGCAGCCCCCAAGACAAGGGCTGTATGTTATGCAAGTTACCCGTTGTTAACATATAAGGATCTTATGGTAGGGGTATTCGTAGATCTTCGGAGGAGGCTCATTTGATTTGAAATAGAAAGTATTAGCTCCCTTTTAAAGAGTCAAAAGTGATTGGAGGGCAACCAGCCTCCCCCCCCGTCGTATTTCCCCCCAAACTGCTTCCAATCAATATTTTGAGACAGCCATTTTGTTCAAAATAGTCGAATGTCAAATAGCTATTGTTCCAGGTTTGATAAATCCCCCAGCGCCCGGGGAAAGGGCTGTAAGTTATACCAATAGCCCATTGTTAACATATGAGGTTTTTTACGGAAAGGGTGTTCGTGTAAATTTTGGACAGAGGCAATTCGAGTGTAAATCGGAAGTTGTAGTGCACTTTTAGAGTCAAGAGTGATTAAAGGGTAACCAGCCCCCTCAAACCCCCTCAAAGGTTTTCTCCCCAATCACATCTGATTTAAATTCTGAGATTGTCGTTTGGTTCAAAAAAGTTCTAAGGTCGAATAACTGCAACTTAGGGGGTTGACGAGTCCCTCCGGGGCGATAGTTGTAACTTACGTAAGTTGTCCATTGTAAGCATATTGGAGGGTTTTTGCGGAGGGGTTGGTAAATAAAATTTGAAGGGAGCTCATTCGATGGGAAATTGGCATTTCTAGTCCCATTTTCAAGCGCCCTTTTTCAGAGTAAAAATGCTTGGAGGGCAACCATCCCCTCTCACGCCAAATAATCCCCCAAACACATCCAGTGAATACCCAAAGCGTCATTTTATTCAGAATATTGGAAAAGTCCAGTAACTATGTGTTTTGGGCCGTTCAGTCCCCTCCCACAGCTCTAGAGGCATTGGCTGTAAGTTGAAACGCTTAGCGAATATTGAGGGGGTGATGAAATAAATCAAAAGGCAAAAAATAGAATTATTAAATTAGAATCAGATATTTCTATTCTTGTGTAAGACGTACAAATCTGGAGAAATATTCATAATAGCAACAAATAACAAAAGTTCGGCAATCAAAAACGAATAGAAATTAAGCATAAAAACACTTTCGAGAAAAGAACCTTTTCAACGAGTTTCAAGCTTTCAAGCTTTAAAACATTTTAAAATCGTTGCGTCATTTGTGCCTTACTGAGAATAAAATGTATTGCAAATATTTTCTTTTAATTTACACCATTGAAATATAAAAATAAAAATTACAATGAAATAAAATCTTGAATTGCTGAGTTTCCAGGAACTAATATAATTAGATATTAAATATAGATATTCAATCTAATTTTCAATTGTTTTAAAATTTATTTATTTATCCATCTATTTAAGTTACTGCCATCGCTATGTTTTCTATGGTTGTTTATTTTAATTTCCGTTTGTTTGGAGTTTAATTAAGTCTATAATAGTTATTTCTGCTCGTTTTAAGTTTCATTTACTACAAGATTTATATCTGCTGGGTCTTAACTTCAATATGGCTCTTTATTTTTCTTTGAAAAATTTATCTTCGTAAAGAGTTTTTTATTTATTACCAATGATCAATGATCAATGATCAATGGCCAATTACGAAGAGCACTGTGCCTTTCCATCATACAAAACAAGAGAAGATAAATAGAAAATTTGTGGAATTGAATAAATCCCACAAACACAATTTACCTGCATTACGTTCCATAAGTTCCTTCAAAACTAGGAAAAAAGGTTGTTTAGAAAATAATTTACCTGTTATTTTCAGAATCAATTTAAGTATAATTGGATCTTGTAATGGATCAAATTAAGTGTAATGGATCAGAACCTACATTCTGGTAAGGGTAGGCTAATATCCCACTTAATTGTCAAAGAGGAGCAAGGCTGTATCCAGGGGGAGGGGGGGCTCGGGGGTTTAAAATCCCCCTTCTCACCCAAAATTTTTATCTGACTCTTAAAAACGCAACAAAAAATTACATAAACAAATTTTGATGCGTTTTTCGAAGCTATTTTTTGTAAGATCATTCCAAAAAAATCATTTTGTGACCCCACCCCCTCGAAAGAAAAACTTTTGGAACCCACCCACAGCCCCCCCTAAAAAAAAATCTTGAATATGGCTCTAAAGAGGGGTATATCAGAAACAGTGCAGCTGTAGAAATTACATACCCACCAAAACCTAGATTATAAATTAGAACTCGTCAAAACCTAGGAACATATTTACAGAACTACAAAGCAACTACTACTACTAACAACTCTTCGCAGCACCAAGCCACCTGAGGCCAACAAAGCTGCTCTTGCTCCACCTTCATTCTAATCTATTCTAAGCCTTCCTCTTTCCACCCTCCCAAGAAGTTTTCGTTTTCCTTAAACCTTTCTTTACGACAAACTCCCACCCCAGGACAACCTACTTTTCGTTAATCCCCAGACGGTTTTCCAAAATAGAAAATATTCAATAGTATATCTTCCTTAATCCGCAGAATACGCCTTAGGTATCTCAAACTTTTTCTCATTATAGCCCTAGAAAGAAGGATTGAATCACACTTTTTCTACAGGTTACTGTTTGAAATCAGGTCAGTGATAGGGTCAGCCGGGTACCCAAAACAATCCGTAGGCAAAATCTCTGGAAAACATCTTGTAAATGGTCGTCCGTTTTCTGGAGTCCCTATGCTTTAGAACCATATTTGATCACTGTAGCTTAAATTAATTTTTAATCTTGGTCTGCAGATATGTCTTTCTATTTTTCCAAACTTTTTTCAACTGTGAAAAAACACTCTGAGCCTTAGCTATTCTACTTTTAACATCTTCACTGCTCCCAACGTTTTAACTAGCAATACTACCAAGCTAAGTAAAGCTGTCCAATTGATCGATTTTTTGTTACCCATTATCGCATTTTCATCATCACTTATTCCAAACCTTAGCGACTTAGTCTTCTTAACTTTCAAACCTAGTCTAGCACCCTGAACTGTTAAAACCTCAAAGTTCATTCATTTTGTTCACACTTTCATCTAGGATGCTGAAATCCTCAGCATAATCAGCAAGGAAAATTTTTCCTCACCATTTGAATCCGTGTTCTCCCATTGCCTTTCCTGTGGTCCCTAAGGCAAAATATATCAAGATAATCCATATAAAGGGGGATAGAAAGCAACTCTGCTTAATTCCTGATTTAATACGAAACCAGCTACTAACCTCATTTCCTACCTTAACACATCAATATTATTCTCGTATATAGCACTAATCACTTCAATCTATTTGTCTGGTATGGTGGCCGGCATTTACCCCCCCCCCCTGGAAATAACCCCCGCGGAAAATAACTCCCCGAAAAATACCCCCGGGAAATACCCCCTCCCCGTGGAAAATACCCCCTCCTGGAAATACCCCCCGCGGAAAATACCCCCCGTGGAAAATAAGGCTTTCCAAATTTGAGAATTATATTTGAGCTTTACTTTTTTAATGTCTGTAGGGAGAAGGAATTTTGGGACTTGTGTATTATGCGCCACTCACTCCAATTTATGCTCTGTAAAATTCGAGAACACGCCTGTTTTTTTGTTAGTTTCTTCGTTACTTTAGAAAAAAATTTGCACTATAGATTTACACATTAGGGGGGGGGGGAGTAAGCATAACGGGTCTGTATGCAAAATATATTTAGTATATTTATTCTGCATATTAGAAAGATAGACAAATAAGTGTATTTTAAGGCCAAATATACGGCGATAAACACAGTAAAATAACATATATGAATATAGTGAATGGGGGGGGGTGTTTAACCCCCCCCCACCCCCCAAAAATACCCCTCCCCGCTTCTTCGGAAAGTAATTATTACTTCAGAAAGTAATATTTTTTTGAGAATTTGAGAATTTGCTAAACCTAGATAGAATTGCAGGAAAAGATATAGAGACAAAAAAAGTTTATTATACTTTTGTTGTCAAGGAAGATTTTTTTTTTGTTAGGCAGAACTAGCGACAGTGCTAAAAGGATAAACAAATAATAAGGCCCCAGGTGCTAATAGTGCTATTTGAGTTTCTTAAATATAGTGGCTCTGAAATTATAAATAAGTTAATGAAGATTATGAATATGATTTTTGAAAATAGGAAAAAACCTAGCTATTTCAGGAAACCCTAATTAAACCACTGTATAAGAATGAGAGTAAATTTGGTAATTACAGAGGGTTCTAGGCTAATACCCCCCCCCCCCAGCAAATATCCCCGGAAAATACCCCCCTGGAAATCCCCCGGAAAATTCCCCCGCGGAAAATACCCCCTGGAAAATACCCCCACGGAAAAAACCCCCACGGAAAATGCCCCTCGGAAAATAACCCCCCCCCCACGGAAAATACCTCCCCCCAAAAAATACCCCCCGCGGAAAATACAACCCTCCCCCCCCCCCAAAAAAAAATACCCCCATTGGAAAATAAGGCTTTCCAAATTTGAGGAAAGCCTGCAGATTGAAGAATAAATCAGCATAAAAGTGGAAATAAGGGTAAGATAAAAGATATTAGGCTACTGAATAAACATGTAGTGCATGCCTATACAAGGTCAAGTTTCAAACTTTTACTAAAAAACAACCTTTTTTACTATCTGTTGTTTTCTTCTTTTCTAAGTTTGGGAAAACATTTCTCTTTCAACACTGATTTAAAATTCATAGATTTTACTAAATTTGGGAACACCATTCAAGAGAAGCTTATCTGAGAAAGATTTTTTTGGAAATCTTCTCTTTTAGACACTTTCTAATACAAAGTGTTTTTAACCGGGTACCCTTGACGTTAGTATGCATTATATATCCAGAGACTGATGAAAAAAAAACTCATTTTTTCACCAATTAAAATAAACAAGATCTAAATTCATTCCTTCATGAAAAATCAAAATTTTTTAAGTCAGTAGACTAAATCGCTTATACTGTGAATATATGTGTATTATGCTTATCAATATATTGCTACAATGACCCCTTTACTACTGCTTATCTTGCTTTATAATTATTTATAAAAGTAAAAGCTAGGCTAAAAGGCAGTAACCGTTCAATTAGCAGAGAGGGATAGTAGATAGAATTATTCTTTTAAAGCCTATGAGTCTACTACTCAGTAGGGGCCATCCCCAGGCCACTTAGCGTGTCCATAGGTGACGATAGGGGAATGCCCTATAGATATGTAGGATACCTCCATCTGAGGCACAAACCAAGGAGGGGTCTCGTCCCTGGGGGTCCACAATAGAAACTGGGGCACCCTCACCTGGGGCCGTAAATACAGGCGGAGGAAGAAGAAGGCCTCTCTAATGTACACTCAATGGGGCCCGCCAACATGTGCACACATCCCATGAGTTACAAACCTTCTCCCAGTAATGGTTTAAATTGCATGGTGATGCAGAACAACATCAGGGGAGGACAATTGCAACAGGGTGTTAGATCCAGATCTATGGACAACGGCCTCTGCAAAGTGCTGCCTCAACCCTTTTAGGGTACCTGCAAGACTGGGGACCTTACGGTTTGCTCTATTCTCACTTGAGGAGCGGCACCCGTAGAGGAAATTATAGCTTAGTAAACAACAAAACCGTATCTCTGACCTTATTTCAAACAGTAACCTGTAGAAAAAGTGTGATTCAATCCTGCTTTCTAGGGCTATAATGAGAGAAAGTTTAAGATAGCTTAGGCGTCTTCTGCGGATTAAGGAAGAATGAATGAGGAAAGCCAAGAGGAATTTACACACCAGAAGTGTCTTAAAAACTAAGAAAAAAAAACACAAATCCATTTGTGTTGAAAAGGCTTCCATAGGATTTTCTGCAATTTTTGGCAGTAGTGGGTGCCAAATGAAAAAAAAAACAATTTAGGCAAACAATCATCAATATTAAGCTAAAACTTAGTTAACAAAATTTCCAGAAACCTCGCTATTCTTCTGTAATTTTTTAGTGGCAATTCACATAGGAAGAATTATTTTATGATTTCAACTATAAAAAAAAACTGACTAAAACTATAAAAAAACTAAAATAAAAGTTTCAAATTTATAAACTTTATTTTCCAAAGGGGGGGGGAGGGTATTTTCCACGAGGATATTTTCCAAGGAGGGGGTATATTCCATGGGGTTTGCTTTCCGAAGAGGGGGGGGGGGGGGTATTTTTCGAGGGGTCAAACAACCCCCCCGCCCCATTCACTATATTCATTTATGTTATTTTACTGTGTTCATCGCCGTATATTTGGCCTTAAAATACACTTATTTGTCTATCTTTCTAATATGCAGAATAAATGTACGAAATACATTTAGCATGCAGACCCGTTATGCTTACCCCCCCCCCCCTATTGTTCAAATCTATAGCGCAAATTTATTTCTAAAGCAACGAAGAAACTAACAAAAAAAAAGGCGTGTTCTCGAATTTTACACAGCGTAAACATGAGTGAGTGGCGCATAATACACAAGTACAAAAATCCATCCCCCTACGGAAATTAAAAAAATAAAACTCAATAAAATTCTCAAATTTGGAAAGCCTTATTTTCCACGGGGGGTATTTTTTTTGGGGGGGGGGGTATTTTCCGCGGGGTGTATTTTCCGGAGAGGGGGGAGTATTTTCCATGGGGGGGTATTTTCCAGGGGATACTTTCCGGTGAGGGGGTATTTTTAGGGGGGGGGGGTAAATGCCGGCCACCATACCTGGCAAACAGATTGAAGTGATTAGTGCTATGTACGAGAATAATATTGATGTGTTAAGGTAGGAAATGAGGTTAGCAGCCGGTTTCGTATTAAATCAGGAATTAAGCAGAGTTGTTTTCTATCCCCCTTTACATGGATTATCTTAATATATTTTGTCTTAAGGAGCACAGGAAAGGCAATGGGAGAACACGGAATCAAATGGTGAAGAAAAACTTTCCTGGATCTAGATTATGCTGATGATTTAAGCATCCTAGATGAAAGTGTGAACAAAATGAATGAACTTTGAGGTTTTAACAGTTCAGGGTGCTAGATTAGGTTTGAAAGTTAAGAAGACTAAGTCGCTAAGGTTTGGAATAAGTGATGATGAAAAGGCGATGCTGGGTAACAAAAAATCGATCAATTGGACAGCTTTACTTAGCTTAGTAGTATTGCTAGTTAAAAAGGTGGGAGCAGTGAAGATGTTAAAAGTAGAATAACTAAGGCGCAGTGTTTTTTCACAGTTGAAAAAAGTTTGGAAGAATAGAAAAACATATCTGCAGATCAAGATTAAAAATTAATGTAAGCTACAGTGAAAGCAGTGGTCAAATATGGTTCTAAAGCATAAGATTTTTTCCAGAGATTTCGCCTACGGATTGTTTTGGGTACCCGGCTGACCACTGACCTTATTTCAAACAGTAACCTGTAGAAAAAGTGTGATTCAATCCTGCTTTTTAGGGCTATAATGAGAAAAAGTTTAAGATTGCTAAGGCTTTTTCTGCGGATTAAGGAAGACAGATTGCTGAAGATTGTCCATTTTGGAAAACCGTCTGGGGATCAACGAAAAGTGGGTCGTCCTGGGGTGGGAGGATGTCGTAAAGAAAGGTTCAAGGAAAACGGAAACTTCTTGGGAGGGTGCGAAGAGGAAGGCTTAGAATAGATTAGAATGGAGGTGGAGCAAGCGTAGCTGTGTTGGCCTCAGGTGGCTTGGTGCTGCGAAGAGTTGTTAGTAGTAGTAGTTGCTTTGTAGTTCTGTAAATATGCTCCTAGGTTTTGACGAGTTCTAATTTAGTTAGTTCTAATCTAGATTTTGGTGGGTTCTTTAGTTTTTACTGCTACACAGTTTCTGAAATACCCCTCTTTAGAGCCATATTCAAGATTTTTTTTAGGGGGGGGGGTATGTGGGTAAGTTCCAAAAGCTTTTCTTTCAAGGGGGGGGGGAGGTCACAAAAAGATTTTTTTCGGAATGATCTTACAAAAAATTACTTTGAAAAACGCATCAAAATTTGTTTCTGTTAATTTTTGATACGTTTTTACGAGTCGGATAAAAATTTTGAGTGAGAAGGGGTATTTTACACCCCAAGCCCCTCCCCTTCTCTCTACTGGATACTGTCTTGCTCCTCTTTGACAATTAAGTGGGCTATTAGACTACCCTTACCAGAATGTAGGTTCTGATCCATTACACTTAATTTGATCCATTACAAGATCCAATTATACTTAAATTGATTCTGAAAATAACAGGTAAATTATTTTCTAAACAACCTTTTTTTCAGTTTTGAAGGAACTTATGGAACGTAATGCTGGTAAATTGTGTTTGTGGGATTTATTCAATTCCACAAATTTCCGCTTTATCTTCTCTTGTTTTGTATGATGGAAAGGCACAGTGCTCTTCGTAATTGGTCATTGATCATTGATCATTGATAATAGATAAAAAAAAACTTTTTACGAAGATAAATTTTTCAAAGAAAAATAAAGAGCCATATTTAAGTTAAGACCCAGCAGATATAAATCTTGTAATAATTGAAACTCGAAACGAGCAGAAATAACTATTATAGAAATTATTAAACTCCAAACAAAGGGAAATTAAAATAAACAACCATAGAAAACATAGCGATAGCAGTAACTTAAATAGATGGATAAATAAATAAATTTTAAAACAATTGAAAATTAGATTGAATATCTATATTTAATATATAATTATATTAGTTCCTGGAAACTCAGCAATTCAAGATTTTATTTCATTGTAATTTTTATTTTTATTTTTCAATGGTGTAAATTTAAAAAAAATATTTGCAATACATTTTATTCTCAGTAAAGCACAAATGACGCAACGATTTCAAATTGTTTTAAATATTGAAATCTTGAAACTCGTTGAAAAGGTTATTTTCCCGAAGGTGTTTTTATGCTTAATTTCTATTCTTTTTTGATTGCCAAACTTTTGTGATTTGTTACTATTATGAATTTTTCTTCAGATTTGCATGTCTTACACAAGAATAGAAATATCTGATTCTAATTTAATAATTATATTTTTTGCCTTTTGGTTTATTTCAAACACCTCCCTCAACATTCACTAAGCGTTTCAACTTGCAGCCCATGCCTCTAGAGCTGTGGAAGGGGACTGAATGGCCCAAAAGACATAGTTAATGGACTTCTCAAATATTCTGTATAAAATGACTCTTGGGGTATTGATTGGAGGGGTTTGGGGAATTATTTGGCGTGAAAGGGGATGGTTGCCCTCCAAACATTTTCACTCTGAAAAAGGGCGCTTGAAAATGGAGATATAAATTCCAATTTACCATCGAATGAGCTATGTGCAACTTGCATAAGTTACAACTATCACCCCTGGGGCTGGAGGGATTTTTCAACCCCCTAAGTTCCAGTTATTTGACCTTAGGACTTTTTTGAACCAAACGACAATCTCAGAATTTAAATCGATTTACACTCGAATTGCCTCTGTTCAAAATTTACACGAACACCCTTTCGATAAAAATCTCACATGTTAACAATAGGCTAGTGTTAGAAATAACCGCCCTGTCCCCGGGCGCTGGGGGGATTTATCAAACCTAGAACCTTAGTTATTTGACGTTCGACTATTTGAACGAAATGGCTATCTCAAAACATTGATTGGATGCAGTTTGGGGGAGGAAGACGACGGGGGAGAGGCTGGTTGCCCTCCAGTCACTTTTGATTCTTAAAAAGGGGGCTAATACTTTCTATTTCAAATAAATGAGCCTCCTCCGAAGATCTAAGAACACCCCATCCATGAGATTCTTATATGTTAACAACGGGCAACTTGCATAACTTACAGCCCATGTCTCGGGGGCTGCCGGGCGTTTCGTCAACCCAGGAGGACGTTTCGTCAACCCAAACTAGGACTATAATTAGAGAAAGGTTGAGTTGGCTAGGAGACGTTCACCGGCTTACCAAAGTTTGTTCTTTTTGGGCAACCATGTAGGGCCTAACAACCAGGTCGCCCCACATGGGGTGGGAGGACGATATAAGGACAACGTTCAGGGAAATGGGAACTTGTTGGGAGAAATAAAAATGGAGGCTATGACTAGATTGGGAGGGGGAAGAGTCTGTATAGCTGGATTGGCCTTAGGTGGCTTTATGCTGCATAGTAGTAATAGTAATATAGTAAATATACTACTATTATATACAACACTTACTCTTATCACCTTTCTTATACAATGGTTTAATTAAGGTTTTCCTAAAATTGCTAGGTACTTCACCTTTTCAAAAATGATATACATAATCTTCAGTAGCTTATTTCTAACTTCAGAGCCACCATATTTAAGAAACTTGTTTACCACACTATCAGCACCTGGAGCCTCACCTTTTTTTTAATCCTATTAGTAGTGTTGTTAATTTTTCCTCCCAAAACACCTCTTCCTTCACAACCATGGTATCACAAACTTTTTCATATTCCTCTATATCTTTTTCTGCAGCTCTATCTCGGTTTAGCACATTCTCAAAATATTCCACCCATCTGTCTTTAACTCTTTCCTTATGACTAATTGTGGCCCTGTTCCTATATGAAACTGGGCAAAGTCCAAATTGACTACTCCCTCTTAATTTATTAGCATGCCAGTAAAATCAAACAGTTCGTTGTACGGACTGTAAATAAGGAGCGACCCGGCTCAATGGTAACCGAAACTCTAGAAAACAGGATTTTGATATCAATAGATACATCAACAGAATAAGATTTTAATGCTGATTTAAAATATACAAGTTTTTTTTTTATCAAGTTTAGTCCTACTCATCAAAAGCTACGCCCAGAGAAAATTTGACTGATTTTCAAAACAAGGAGGACTCCTCCCCCCTCAAAAAATACACCCTTGGAAAATAAGACTTTCGAAATTTGAGAATTTTAGTTGTGTTTTTTTTTTTTTATTTTCGTAGGGGGATAGACTCTCGGTACTTGTGTATTATGCACCACTCACTCAAGTATACGCTGTATAAAATTCGAGAACACACCGTTTTTGTTTTTTTATTATTTTCTTCGCAACTTTTGAAATAAATTTGCGCAACAGATTTGCACATTAGAAGGGGGGGGGGGTAAGCAGAACGGGTCTGCAGGCAAAATGTGTTTTGTACAATTATTCTGCATATTAGATAGACAGACAAATAAGTGTGTTTTAAAGCCAAATATACGGCCATGAACACAGTAGAATAACATAAATGAATATAGTGAATGAGAGGGGGTGTTTAAACCCCCAAAAATCCCCTCCCCCACAAAAAATGCCCCTCTCCCTCCTCTGAAAAGTAACCCCCGCGGAAAATACCCCCTCCTTGGAAAATACCCTCGTGGAAAATACCCTCAGCCCTGTGTAAAACAAGGTTTCTTTAAGTTTTTTTTATAGTTTTGTTGAAAAGTGCTAAGGAACTGGAAAAAGAGAAATTAACACATCAGAAGTGTGTTAAAAACTTAGAAAAAAAAACACAAATCCATGTTCAAAAAGTAAAAGGTGTACGGCTGAAAACACTCATGTCTTCTTCAGACCAGAAAATAATTGGCAAAAAAAAAAAAAAAAAAAAAAAAAAAAATCTATTCCTTACGGTCTTAATACTTCTTATTTGTTGAAGTCAAAAAAGTGAAAACATTTAAAATTTACTTTGTTTTCAGTAAAGTGCAAATTACTTTCTGGTCTTGAGGAGGTGTGAGGGTTGTCAGCCCTAATCATGACAATTGTTGCTATTTTGAGTTTGAACAGGTATTTATTATTATGTCTGTTCGTTTTGGGTTCAATTCATTTATTTATGGTGATTTGTGTTAGTTTTATGCTTGGAAAATTATTTGAATTTATTTTGACTCATTTTTGGCTTAACGAGGCCATGGGGATCGGCAAGGGGGGGCAGGGGGGTCATGGCACCCACCTGGAAATTTGGGACTACATAGTAACTATAAGAAAACCAAAGGAAAAAAAGCAGAATAGGGAAAAACCATGAAAAAAATGGTTGTTGTCCCATTGTTGGCTGCTTGCCAATAGATTTTGACCCATAATAAGGAAAAATATAAGTTCTAATTTGTGACTGAGTGACCCCTAACAAGTTTTCCAGAAAATTTTTCAATATGATTTTGTTGGAGCAAAAACCAAAACAAAAAAACAAATTCTTCATAGTAATGAATGGTAAGTAAATAACAATCCTTGTCAATAACAAAAGTATATGAGCCTAACTATTTTTATCATTAAATCAAAAAATCAGCTTTTTAGGGTGATCTTAAATATGTATTTGCTTATTAGTTATTAGTGTAGTTATTAGAACACACGGAAGTTTGCATCATTATAGAAATCACAAGGAAAACAACTTAATAAGGGACGATTTCAGTAAAAAAAAATATGCCGTCAACTTTTGATTGCAATGCAAGAGTACCCAGGAGCTGACGCATGAAGCCACAATAATCATAAATGTTTCCACTGCACGGAATGCTATATTTCTGTATTTTCCCCATGAACTGATACGTTTTTTGTGTTTTATTATCATTTTTTTTTCCAGGAGTGATGGTATTTATTTAGTTGTAACCTCGAAAAAAATTTAATTTTTTACAGTTATGAAGTTGAAAGTGTTAAATATACTGGCTTTTGACATTCAAAATTAAATTAAAAATAATGATTTAAATATCTTTATTTGATTTTCTTAATCTTAATTTTGATGTTTTACTTTGAACCAACTGCTTTGATACTGCGTTACTTTTTATAAAGACGAGTCTAAAGGCATTAAGTATTTTGATGTTTGATAACGAAGTTCAAAACCGTCGATATTGTTAAGAAATATCCGTCCAACGCTTCGGCATTGCTCAACAGAACTTAATGCTGGGAGTTTGTATCTTAGTTTTTGTAAGTAGGCTATTGCTTTCTATATTTTTTGAAACTACTTTTTGTTTTCATTTTTAAATACTTTTACTTTAATTGACATCTATTGCCTTTAGAAAATTGTTTGCCTCTATTCTTCATTAAATAAAGAAAATAAAACAATTTTTTTCAACTGAAAGTAGGGAGCAACATTAAAACTAGTTTTTTTCAGCTTAGCGCAAGACAATACAAAGAAAAGTGACAGAATATATGGGGAAAATATAATTTGGGCTATATATTTGCATATAAGGGCAGGGGGGGGGGGGGTAAAGTAGTTGTATACTACTTTACCTGGGGGGGGGGGTTCTGAGGAGGAATTACGTTGGAGGATCTTTCCTTGAGGGAAGGGACATTTCTATGAAGGGGGTACCGGATTTCCCAGCATTAGCACATTTCAACAAAACTATAAAAAAACTCAAATAAAAGTTTCAAATTTAGAAACCTTATTTTCCACAGGGGAGAGGGTAATTTCCACAAGGGTATTCTCCAAGTAGGGGGTATTCCCCCGTGGAGGTACTTTCCGACGGAGAGGTACGGGGTATTTTTTGTGGGGAAGAGGATTTTTCGGGTATTTAAACACCCCCCCCCATTCACTATATTTATTTAAGGGGGGCCCCCCGTGGAAAGTATCCCCACCGGTACATAGTCCCCCCCCCTCCCTAATGTGCAAATCTATAGCGCATTAGCACATTTCAACAAAACTATAAAAAAACTCAAATAAAAGTTTCAAATTTAGAAATCTTATTTTCCACAGGGGGGAGGGTATTTTCCACACGGGTATTTTCCAAGGAGGGGGTATTGTCCCGTGAAGGTACTTTCCGAAGGAGAGGGAGGGATTATTTTTGGTGGGGGAGGGCATTTTCAGGGATTTAAATACCCCGAATTCACTATATTTATTTAAGGGGGGTCCCCCGTGGAAAATATCCCCACCGGTAAATAGCCCCTCCCTAATGTGCAAATCTATAGCGCAAATTTATTTCTAAAGTAGCGAAGAAACTAACAAAAAATACGGTGTGCTCTCGAATTTTACACAGCGTAAACTTGAGTGAGTGGCGCATAATACACAAGTAGATCTACCAAAATTCCATCCCCTTACGGAAACTAAAAAAAATAAAACTCAAATGAAATCCTCAAATTTGGAAAGCCTTATTTTCTACGGGTATTTTTTTTTGTTTGGGGGGGGGGGGGTATTTTCCACGGGGGGTATTTTCCGGGGGTATTTTCCAGGTGGTATTTTCTGCAGGGGTTATTTTCCGCCTGGGGGGTATTTTCAGGAGGGTATATTTTCCGCGAGGAGGGGGGTATTTTCCAGGGGGGCTGCATTTTCCGTGGAGGGGTATTTTTCAGGGGGATATTTTCCAGGGGGGTATTTTCCGAGGGGGGGATTCTCCGCAGGGGGTATTTTCCGGAGGGGTATTTTTTCGAGAGGGATTTTTTTGGGGGGTATTCTCTGGAGGGGGGGGGGGTAAACGCCAACCAACCATTTTTTATGGTCAATTTTGAGTATTCAAGGTACAAAACTCTCAGTGTGGCTCATTGCCGTTTTTTTTTGTATAGGCACAAATCACACCGAGCGTGATTAAATTAACATAAAAATATTAAACCCTAAACGGAGTGGTTTTAATGCGCTATTCAAACCATCAAATTAACTCATAGAAATAAAAGACCTGTAAATAAAAAAAACAGTGCTCTACTTGATAACGCCGGAATCTCAATAGTATCTTCAAATTGTAAGGGGAGGGGGGGTTTAAGTGCATGTTTTTCTTATTGTAGAGTAAAATGTCTTGTGTAAATGCATGTTACAAACTCTTTTACTGATTTGTTTACTTAATGCCCTTTGCGAATACACTTATACGTTTACACTAATATACTAAAACATTTAATATTTTTATCATTGCCCTTTGCTAATACACTTTTTTCTTTTCAATTTTGATCGTCTGCATTAAAAAGTGCAATAAACCAACCATGGCGAGCATACCAGAGTTTCCAATACCTATCGTAAAAAATGTCGTGTAAGCCCAATTTAATTGGTGTAGGAAGAGGCATAAAAACTCTACACCCTTTGAAGCTAATAAAATGCATTTTGCAATGTTGTTCGTCACTCATCACGTAAAAGACGATTTTAATAGATCAAGTCTCTATGTCCCTTTATCCCAATAGGAATTTGGAACCTGTTACCGATAATTATTTTACTATTAGGATGTTTCTGAAAAAGAGAGAGTTGGGGTTATTACCCCTGAATCCTTCTTGGAAATACCTAGCCCCAACAGTTCCTCCAGTAAAATTCACTATAAATTTAAATTTAATAAGTCAACGGGAATTTATAATATAAATATAATTTATATAAGTATAATATAAAATATAACATAAATAGAAAATTATAAATTTAAAATAAGTCAAAGGGAAATTAAAACGAATAAAGAGAACCAAAAATTAGTATGATTTTATACCAGGTTTTATGAAGGAGGGGCAGTGGTTCAGTCTATAGACGAGGAGGGTAGGGATGCCTGATGCAGAAAAGAGCACATTTCAATGCCCGAATCATAAACAGCGCAATAATGTTGCCTAAGTAAAGAACAACATGAAAGGATAAATAAAATCATTATCTCATTCAATATAACCCTCCTAAGACGTTTTTTTGCTAAGGCATTTCCTATAGAAGGAGTTGTCTTGTAAACCTCAAAAAGAGTTCATTCGATATTAGATTGAAATCTTCTAATGCCCTTCAAAGTAATTATAGGGCAACCAGTTCCTACTCCCACGTTCACTAGCTCCCCAAACGCATCTAACACGAATTTTTAGTTTTTTGCTAGAGATATTTTAGTTTGCATATATTCCAGATTTTTAAAGCATTGTTTCGATTTAACCCTTTCATGCCTGTGGTCACCATACGGATACCCCTCGCCCCCTATTTTTATTCTCTCAACTCGACAAAGTTACAACCGTGATTTCTTTCCACTAGAAAGCGCTTTCTTGGTTCTATCGCGTTTGAATTTATTATCCCTCAAGGCTTTATCCGAGCGGTCGAGCGAGCGTCCAAGTTTAGACAAAACATAAAATGTCGAAAAAGAGGAAAGGTACAGATTTTGACCTCGATGACCTGGACGTTTCTGGTAAGTTCAGAGCCGGATTATGATATTATTTTGTACCTAAGAATGCGATCTTGAATGAGATATCACTAGTCTAATTCTGAGCGGTAGTTTAGCCCCAAACAAGATTGATAACGATCGGTTTTCAAATGGTCACGTCAGGCATTCATTGCCAAACCACACCTAGGGAGATTTGTACAGCAAACGAGGCAGCAAGTCCTTTTTATGATCGGGACTAGGCACATTTTCTTTCTGTTCCTCCTTTTTACTGGTAACAAGGGTAAAAGAGCTATTTTGTGTGATGCCTCAAGCAAGTGTAGAGGCCAATGGCCTATTTTATGGCATTATATTATTATTATTAAGTGATGCAATTACCTTGAATTTCATTTCAGCTGGCCCAAGCACGAGCTCTGACTCCATGAGAGGTCATGGTCCTAAGCCCTTGGAATAGAGACTGATCAAGGAAATAAGCAGAAGAGCTACCAAGAAAATGACTGCAGAAGAAGCAGCAATGCTTTTATTCATACCTGATTGTGATTCAGATCTTGATATCTTGTCCGACGACGATGACCCTAACTGGGCACCAGACATTCCAGATCAAGAATTTCAACCTCTACGTTCTCTCAACTGTTATGGCAATGAAGACAGAAGTGACGAAGAGTATATTAACCACACAGACAACATCGCTTTATCAATGCTTGGCAGGTTCAAGTTAGACAATGGCGATGACACGGATCAATTCGATTTGCCTCTCCCGGGCTTGAATGACACAGCAGCGTCAAACAGTTCTTCAAGCACATCATCAGCACCAGTGGCAACTTCTTCTGCAATGCAGTCAGCAACAGTTTTTGCACCTGCTGAACCCTTTTTCCTTACAATAGCTAAGAAAAATGCTCCTTCCCAAGCAGTGGCTGGTCTAGTAACTCCAACTGATTCTCCTCAGGTCACGGCAAAACCAGTAGCAAAAAATAAGGTAGCAAGGGAGGCAAAGCAATACAAGTGGATAAAAATGGAGGCCGAACCTCGAGATATTACCTGGAAGTGTTCTATGCCACACTATGACGAGGTACAGACGCCCCTTGATCTCTACCGAATGTTTATCAAAGAAGACATTCTTTCAAACATTGTGGGCCAAACGAACCTGAATGCCATGAGAAAGAAGAATCTTGTCTGAAACTTTCTCTTGAAGAGCTGCACAGATTTCTTGGAGTTCAAATGCTTATGAGCATTCTCAAACTTCCGGCTATGAGAATGTAGTGGGAGAATGGAATACGATATTCCCTGGTGGCTGATACCATGAGCAAAGATAGGTTCATCAGCTTGAGATCTTTCTTCCACATTTGTGATGACACCTTCACGATACCGAAAGGCGAGACTGGTCATGATAAACTGTTCAAGATCAGAAGACTATACGACGCATTCAGGGAGAATCTGAAAAAAATAGACCCTGAAGAGATCCAAAGTATTGACGAACAGATGATCCCGTTCAGAGGAAGAATTGGATTTTGACAGTACTTGAAGGGCAAGCCCCACTCGTGGGGTGTAAAGGTTTTCACGAGAGCCGGAATCAGAGGAATAGTGTGTGACATGAAGATATATACAGGAAAAGGATCTGTTGAAATTTCTGAACTTGGCCAAGTTACTGACGTTGTCCTTCGGCTTGTAGAAAATCTGCCAAGGTTCATGAACTTCAAGCTGTTCTTTGATAACTTCTATGCTAACATCGATCTCATTCACAAGCTTCAGATTGAATACGGCATCGAGTCATGTAGTACGATACGCAGCAACAGAATGAGGGGCGCTGTTCTAGATACCGACGCCAACATGAAGAAGAATGGACGAGGGTCAGTGGACTTCCGTTTTGAAAGACATTCAGAAGTATCGGTAGTAAAATGGTATGACAACAAACCAGTCCATTTGGCTTCGTCATACTGTGCAGTCATCCCAATTGATAAGTGTCAGAGATGGGATGGCACAACACGGAAATACGTCGAAGTTGATCGCCTCCGAATCGTCCATGACTTCAACAAATCAATGGGGGGCGTAGATCTTGCTGACATGTTCCTGGAGCTTTACAAGACAGACATTCACTCGAAGAAATGATATATGAGGATTGTGCACTACTTCTTTGCCATGGCTGTGAACAACGCCTGGCTGATACACCACCGAAAGTGTAAGCAGACCAATGTTCAGCATATGTCTACTGTTTTTCAAAATGAACATTGCTCGTGGGTTGGTTCTTACTGGCGTATCTCAAAGTCCTCGAGTTGGAAGACCATCCTTATTAGTGACGAAGCGCAATACGTCTACCTCGCGAGACGGGATGTCTTCGGAATCAATGAGGTTTGACCAGACCTCGCATTTTCCGGATACGACTGAAAAGTGAAGGTGTCGCTATGAGAAGTGCATTAGGGGCGGAACCAGTCGAATCATGTGTTCGAAGTGCAAAGTTCGACTGTGTTTGAACCCAGATCGCAACTGTTTCACAAATTTTCACCTAAAATAGTATCTGTATATACCTAAAGTGACCATATGGTAACAATTCACAGTTTTGATTTGGAATGAAATAATTTTTTTTATAAATAAAATATGTTCTAGTTGAAACCTCCAGGATCACTCTCTGCTATTTTCAGAATTTTTACGCAACTCCTTCTTGGTTCAGGTCTGAAAGGGTTAAAGTCTTAGTGATTGTCACATCACTGTCAAAATTTGGACTTGTGTTTTCATTAAATATAAAAAAAAGTATTTTTAAGTGAATGTAAAGAGCGACATTAAAACTTAAAACCACTGTGCATAAATGTTATAACAGTAAGGTCACGGCTCAGTGATTTTTGGCTACTGTATTCTCAGCTTCTACAAACAGCTTCTCCCATTTAATCTGCCACCAACGGTCCTATACGAGAAAGCCGGATTTCCTGGTATTATTGAAGAACGATCAGAAATAAAATTTAAAAAAAAACTGTTTTTTTCATCTGAAAGTCAGTAGTAACATCAAAACTTAAAACGAACAGAAATCCTTAAGTATATGAAAGGTGCTGCTTCCTCCTGAAGACTTTTTACGCTAAAGTTTTTTTTATGGAATTTTAAAACGAAGCTTATTGCTTTAATTAAACGGCCATTGTGTTTTAAGAATCGATCTTAAAGAATTTGGACAAAAATTCAAAACTTTATCGTAAAGAGCAAGGTCTTATGGAAGGGGCAACTTCTTTCATATACGTAATAGTTTCTGTTCGTTTTAAGTTTTGATGTTGCTCCTTACTTTCAGTTGAACTAACTTGCTATTTATAATTGAATTTCTTCCCACAGATAATACCCCCTCCCCAAGGAAAATTCCCCCCAGAGATATCTATTATAGCTCAAAAGTACCCCTGGAAAATCTTTTGTTGGCTATTCAGGCTGAAAATTTTTCATTAGCCCAATTTTATTTGAAAAAGACTCCCTCTCTCCATGGAAACTTCTTCTCACAAATACCCCCCACCCCCTAGTAGAAAGGTGTTCCTACAAAAAATTTCCTCTTGGGAATTTACCCTGCAGAACCCCCCCCCCCCCATGAAGAATTTCTCCCGTGAAAAATCTCCCACTTACGTAAAGATACTCTAGACACTTCCAGCCCAGTAAATATATCTCCCAGACAATTCCTCTTGGTATCTTCACATGTAAAATTGGGTCGACAAAGAGAATGTAAGGCAAATAAAAAGAATTTTGAATAGGAATCTTGACAAATTCCCCCAATATAAAATTTCCCTCTAGAAGCTCAATCTGGGTGAATTTCTTGACTTACAAACCTTTCCCAAATGGCTGTGGGATGATTCCGTCTGATTGAATCAATGGAGACCATCTGATGGTTTGATTTTCATTAAGATTCCCTGACTTTTGAGGGGTGTTTCTACCCTTTTTTGAAAATCAGGCATATTTTCTCAGGCTCGCAGCTTTTGATGTGCGACATTAAACTTAATGAAACTTATATATTTGTAATCAAAATAATAAGCAGATTCTTTTGATATATTTATTAATATCAAAATCCTGTTTTAAATTTTAGGTTGCTATTCAGCCGCGTCGCTCCTTACTCAGAGTTTGTTACCACGAACTGTTTGATTCTGGTTAGTTTTTTCCGTTGATCCAATTTGCTATGTTTAATCATTAATTTCTCTGGTCTCCTCCTGGCCCTTCTCATCAATGTTTTTATTTTGAAGACCATCAGTTGCCTGATCAAGAGCACCAATATCTTTTTTCATTTTCGTTTTTTTACTGACAATTTGTGAATTTTTACCTATCTTATTCCGTACCCGGTTAATTTTTGTTATTGGTGTCTCCGTAAATAAATCCCAAATTTGCTTAGTGTCACCGAGCATGAACAATTTACGATAAAACAAAGATAGTATTTTCCGGGGGGGGGGGGGTATTTTTCATGGATTTATTTTCTATATATACATATACATATATATATAAATATATATATATATATATATATATATATATATATATATATATATATATATATATATATATATATATATATATATATATATATATATATATATATATATATATATATATATATATATATATATATATATATATATATATATATATATATATATATATATATATATTTATAAAAAAAAAAAACAAAAAAAATAAACCAATTTATATTAAAAAAAAATAAAAAAAAAAAAAAAAAAAAAAAAAAAAAAAAAAATATTTATCTAATTCATTATAATAAAATAAAAATTAATAAAAAAAAAAAAAAAAAAAAAAAAAAAAAAAAAAATATATATATATATATATATATATATATATATATATATATATATATATATATATATATATATATATATATATATATATATATATATATATATATATATATATATATATATATAAATATATATATATATATATATATATATATATATATATATATATATATATATATATATATATATATATATATATATATATATATATATATATATACATTTGGGTTAATTTTCAAAATTTTTAGAGAACCAAAGCGCCATTGGGTAATCTAAAAATTGGATCTCTCCTGTTTTCCACATTAAGGAGAAGTTTTTACGAGACATCTAGTAAACATCTTCAGTCCTGTTAATCCGTCCAGGTTAATCAGTGTTTTTTTTCTATCGAAACAAACATCTTTTAGAAAAGGTAACTGCATTTCATTTCAGTGTGTCACAGAAGCAATTAGGTCAGAACTAGGTCACAGTTAGGCGTTGTATATATGTTTTATTTTGCCTTTTCAACTTTTTGCTCAGTATTTCTAGTTCAAATACTTTTTGCTATCTTGGAAAGGGGTTAGGTTAGGAAAATGAAACTTTCAGGGATTGGCCTACAGACTAAAGTATGTCCTGGGAAAGTATTTTGGAGTACCTGCCGGTTTTCCTTCTCCTTCCAGAGGAACCAGACCTTTGATCACCTTTAAAAATCTTTGTATTATAGAAGTGAAACCTTGCAAAACTTGATCTTCTGCTTAAATAAAACGCAACCAAACTGTTTTCAGCTAAACAGCTCAATACAAATTTATGGAGTTTCAAAGATCCACAAATGCATTTCCTAAATTAAAAAAAATATCATAGATATGGTTTAAAATTCTAATCAAACAACAAGAATTACATTTTAAGCACAAAAACCAGAGAAAAAGAAACTAATAACTGAAAACTAAGGTAAAATGTTGTTTTGTTAAAGTTTCATTAGTTTCAATAGAACTGTGAAGTAGACAAATTTCAAAACCATGAAATCAGAAGAGGGTTAACATGGAAGGTTGGCAATACCTTTCCAGTTTATGTTTTTTGCCCTGGATTCATTACTATAAGTTTCATTTTCCTAGTCTAGCCACTGTCCAAAATAGCAAAAAACACCTAAAGTAGAATTTAGTTATGACTGAAAGTTTCATTTTCCTAGCCTAACCCCTTTCCAAGATAGCAAAAACACTTAAACTAGAATTTAGTTATGCCTGAAAGTTTCATTTTCCTAGCCTAACCCCTTTCCAAGATAGCAAAAAGTTGCTAAACTTGAATTTTACCTTAAGTTGATTTCAGGAAGTGGAAGACAAATACTTGTGATATTGTGCACTTCGAAAAGCCTGGGAAATATGATTCACAGAAATGCAGGGGGTCGAGGGTATTAGGAGTGCAAAAACGACTATTCGTCCATGATAAAATAGATAATAGCTATGAAATGGAAATTAGGAAATGTTATTCAAAGTCTAAGGAAGAGCAATTCCCCACCCTCCCGGTAGTTGGTGCACCTAGTTAAGCCTGGGCAAGATATTAAACAGTCAAAATTAAATTACAAATCAATTTTTTTCAACTGAAAGCAATGAGTAGCACTAAAATTTGGAAGGTTTTGAAGGTTTGACTAGATCTGTTCTTTGAAGTAACTCTTGATACGATTTAAAATTCTAGTGAAATAACAGGAATATCATTTTCAAAAACTAAAGGCAATAAAAAAAGATTTTGATACTGTAAAATAAATGTAAATTTTGTTCTCAGAATTTTGATTCTTTAAAAAAATGATTTCAGAATCAGGTCTAAGAATTTTTATTCTGATAAATGTCATGTACTATTGCTTCTAACCCCCCCCCCCCCGCCCTAGAAAAAGGTGTACATAATATCTGGGTAACACCTTCCCAAAATAAACTTTCGGTCCTAACACAAGAAGTGTCGTTTGTCTCTTGATTGAGCCCCTTTTCCTCCTGGATCCAATGCCTCGTTTATGGGATGCAAAGTATAGGAACTTAGCCTTAAAGGTAGGGCTCGAAGTGGGAAATAATAAAGACAATTTTAGTTTGGGGTTTGATGACGTTTTGTGTTCGAGCTTTTTCTCTCCAGTTTCATGTAGAAGTAAAAACAAATTACCTCTGAAATATTTTTTATTTACTTTACCTCTAAGGTAAGGTAAACGTTTAATCTGGTTTAATGTTTATTTTGAGAGTTTGAGATTTATTACCCTAATCTGGGTACGGAACATAACCACGTAATAGGGAAATCTGAGAGCCATTTTTAAAAAAATCGGCAGATAAACCTAACAGAATTCCTGTCTTTAAAGATATATATATATATATATATATATATATATATATATATATATATATATATATATATATATATATATATATATATATATATATATATATATATATATATATATATATATATATATATATATATATATATATATATATATATATATATATATATATATATATATATATACATATATATACAACAAAAGTACGAAGAACAAAAGGGAAATCTTTTTGTAAGACAGTGGAGATAATTTGAATGAATATTTCGGCCCTATGTCCAAGGGCCGTCCTCAGCAAGACAAAAATATATAAAAGAAAAAAGACTCACAACAACATGCGACCAATAAAACCAAAAAAAAACCAAAAAAGTGGAAATTTTTTTCAAAACAGTCCTAGCATCATTACTTCAGCGAAGTTCAACCAGGACTGATAAAAAGTAAGGTAAAACAAGACGATTCAATGAAATGAAAGAAAATAAATTAAAAACATGTTCTTATTGCTAATCCAGCCTTTTTGGCAGCTAACCTCAAAGGTCTTTTTGTAACTGGTTCTGTGTTAATGTCAATCGGTTTTTTAAAATATTTTGTAAGGTCATTTTTTATTAAATTTGTGTATAGAGCATTTAGTGTATATACCCCCAAGTCCCTGTTTAATGAAATATTATTATTAATTCAAAGTTTGATTTCAATTGATTCTAGGACTACCTGCTTTATGCCTAGATCATTGATAATAAGAGTGAATTCATCAAAGAGTATATTGTGGCTAGGATTTTCAAAAATATGGCTGCCTAATGCAGAATCAGATGAAACAGCGGAAATATTAGAATTTAAAGCTTTGACAATATCATCTTTATGCTGTTGTATGCGCTTTTCTAAATTCTGGTGTGTTCTACCTACATAATATTTGCCACAATCGCATGGTATTTGATAGACCCCTCTTTGGCGAGTAACTGGGGTTTTATCTTTACCAGAATTTAGAAAATTTATGATTCTAAAATTATTTGTGAATACTACATGCAGATTATTTTTCGTGCAAACTTTTTTAAGATTTGTAGTGATTTTTGGGATATAGGGGAGGTAAATTATATTTAAGGGCTTGTCAGACATCTCACTTGGTAAACTATCATTAATTTTACGGGAATGTCTTTTCAGTCTACAGTTAATTACATTATTAATAAATAACATAGGATACCCATTTCCAAAAAGTATGTCCTTGATAAAGTTTAATTCTGCTGTGATGTGGGAATCAGAACAAATATTTAGGGCGCGGTCGACGAGGGATATTACGACTGCTCTTTTAACTTGAGGGGGTGGTTTGATGTAAAATGCAAATATCTATTATTTTGTGTTGGTTTTCTATAAATAGTAAAATTGAGTTTATCAAAGCTACGAATAACTAACACATCTAAGAATGGGATTTTATTTGCGATTTCGATTTCTAAAGTAAACTGTAAATTTCTATCGTATGTATTAAGGTGATCTAAAAAAACCCTTAAGCTCATTTTCCCCATAGTTCCAGAGTGAAATTACGTCATCCATGTAGCGTCCCCAAAAGATATGTTTCAAAAAATACGAATCTAATGCCCAATTTTCAATATGTTCCACATAAATATTCGCCAGTAACCCGGAGAGGGGCGCGCCCATCGCTAAGCCATTAATTTGCTGGTAAAAAGAATTACGGAATTGGAAATACATTGAGTATTTGTTACAGAGTTTAACCAAGGTCATTAAGACATCACAATCTATTCCTGCTGCTGAAGCTTCTATTAAGTGACAATTTTCTTTGATTTTATTTTCTAATAAATTTTCAGATACTGTGACATCAATATTTGTATACATTGAAACAATGTCAAAGCTACTTATAATTGTATTTTCTGAGATATTTACGTTTTTGAGTTTTTAAACTAAAACTACCAAATTACATATATATGATTTTTGTGAGTAAAGTAAAGGTTTAAAGGCTGTACATAACCATTTCCCAATATTGGATGTGGGGGCTTTCGTACAAGCTACTATGGGTCTTAAAGGAATGCCTTGCTTATGTAATTTGGGCAGGCTATAAAATTTTGGGCAAAAGCTACCACGGGGGAAAAATTTATTGTATAGCTGCGGAGTAATTTTACCATTTTGTTTTAAACTTTTTAATTCATTTATAATTTTGTTTGCAAATTGATCAGTATGATCCTTGGTTGTAGTTCTATATGTTGTCTCGTCATTTAAATGAGAATAAATTTTTGTATCGTAATCTGTCGTATACATGACAACCAGAGAATTTCTTTTATCTACTTTGCATATAATAATGGATGAATCTTTACGGAGATTAGATAGTATGTTTAGGTCATACAAATTATCTGGTATTTTATTGGCAGGAAAATTAATCTTTTTTTGATTGTTGTAAAGGGTATCTATAAGACTAGCCCTAACTTCATCTGGGTTGGGTATAGATGTATAAAATTTGTGTACAGAGAATTCTAGAGAGGAAATTAAATCTGCCACAGGGACATGTCTTGGAAGAAAAGAGAATTTTGGACCTTTTTCGAGAATATATAAATTTATTAGTTTTCACCCTTAGAGACTTTTTCCTCTGCATGAAGGGAACATTAATGCTGATATATATATATATATATATATATATATATATATATATATATATATATATATATATATATATATATATATATATATATATATATATATATATATATATATATATATATATATATATATATATATATATATATATATATATATATATATATATATATATATATATATATAATATATATATATAAAAAAATATATATATATATATATATATATATATATATATATATATATATATATATATATCAGCATTAATGTCTCCTTCATGCAGAGGAAAAGTCTCTAAGGGTAGAAACTAATAAATATATATATATATATATATATATATATATATATATATATATATATATATATATATACACACACACACACACACACACACACACACACACACACACACACACATATATATATATATATATATATATATATATATATATATATATATATATATATATATATATATATATATATATATATATATATATATATATATATATATATATATATATATATATATATATATATATATATATATATATATATATATATATATATATATATATATATATATACGTTTCTTAATTGTTTTTGAAATTCAAATTTTCTTAGTGGGGTTAAGCTAAAACCCTTGTTGGATTTTCTTCAAGTTACCCAAATTCCATTTTATTTTATTTGTTTATGTAGCCTATTATTTATGTATGTATTTTATTTGTTTATGCGACAAGCCTATGGCTTCCTCCTTTATTAAATAAAATAAAATTTATAGTTTTAGGCTAATTAGCTCCCCCCACCCACAAAATTATTCTTCAAGCATAACTGAAAGTCCTAGAACGATTATTTAGTTGCTTAGAACGAGTGGCCAAGGCAAGCCAAATAAAAACACACTTTTAAAATTGATTTTTGACAAAATTTTCAAAAGTAAACTTTCTTGGAAGTTTTATTACCGAAAATTACAGACGGATACCGCGTAATATGATAATCCATGGTTCACTTCTAAGCAAGTTGAGGGAGACCGAGCTTTGAACGGTCCCTGGCACTCGGCACTTGGCAGGCATGTATGCTGCAAATCTCGTATTACGCATTAGCATGATTATCATAATACTCTTCTGTTTTATTTTATAGGAAGTTGGATCAGTAATTTCATTTGCATCAAGAAAATCTGGTGTTACTTTTTGTCGCGCATAATTTTCTTTTTTGGTCCTTTTATTTCCTCAATTTGCGTTTGCGATCCTTTGTGGTTCAAGTTGTTTCGTGTCTTTTGTTTGGATCGCTGTGAATCATTTTCGTTTGTTGTTGTTTGAACTTGTCGCCTGACTGCATATTTTGTTGTGCATGATTCTCCTTTACAATTTAATTTGATGGTTTCTGATGGTTGTCAAACAATAAGTTTTTTGGGGCTTAATTTTCGTTTTTCATTACTTAAGACACTTCTCCCATAGCTTTAGTTTTAGCTGTTTGGATTCGTTCGTCATATTGCTTAATGCCACATGGCGTCATAGATACCAAAAGCTATAAGGTTTTTCCTGGGGGATAAAAATGATGAAAGCTATTTTTTTAAATGTATATAAATATGACGCCATTCAGATGAAAGTTTTTTGTCCAAAATTATGGCTCCAAACGAGTTTTTCGAAAATCTTGACCTATCTATTTCGTTTTTTTCAGGTCATTAAATCTCAGTGTGAATATTAAAAAAAAAATATGGAGTGATGTTCAAGAAAAATACACACACAATTATTACTTGCTTAAAGAGTGTAACACCGGGAGAACGGTAGTTTTGATACTGGTCCCTAGTCCAGCTTTTTTGGGTCTTAAAAAACATATTACTATATGAAATTTATTGTTCTTCTAGCATATTATTTCTTTCTTCTTCACTTTCATTTTTGATTTGTTCTGAATTTCACTGTCGCTTGTTTACTTATAATGAAACTCTTCAAAGTTCTCCCCTTTCATTTTTGACACGTTCCAATTCTATCTGTCACTTATCTTCTACCGCATAGGTTTTTTTACTTCATTTTTATTTCCTATTAGTTCTAATCCTCGTTGTCTAATAATGTAACTAATAATGTAATGTAACTGTATATTTTCTTGTTTTTAACTTTCTTTTTTGACTCGTCTAACTTCTTGCCACCGGTTATATTTTAACCGTATATTTCTTTGCTCTTTATTTTAGTCCATCATTACTTCAGGGATTATTTCAGTTCCTTCTACCTCAGCTGCTTAGATTTGCCTTGTCACATTTGATGGTCTAGGTCCGGTCTTCTTAAAATTTCCTTCATTCATGACCCCATTTATGATTCCTAGTTTCCTGGCGACCCCGTCCATATAAGTGTAAAACAAAAAGATTAATAAATATTTTTTGATGACTTATTTATTATGTAATAATACACATGTGCATATGAACATATGCACATATTCAACCCATTGAGACTAATCCTAATCTTACTAATTGAGACTCTTCCACTAATCCAAATTTGAAACTTGTAAGAGTCTGAGCATCACTCTGAGGAATCACCAAATCAATTGGGAATCACCTAAAAAATTGGTAAATGTTAACTTGACTGGTCAATTTTTATCTCCTTTGATTCAGGCGTTGCACAGGTTTTGTCATTCCTGGAGTTATATTGGTTGGCCTTTGGGGCTATTTCAAACAGTTCGCTATAACGAACTATGAGTAAGGAGCGACCAGGCTCAATAGTAACCAATAGTCAAAAAACCGGATGTTTGATACCAGTAGATACAGGAAAAGAATTGGATTCTTATGCTGATTTCAAATATATAAATTTCATCAAATTTAGTCCTATTGATCAAAAGTTACGAACCTGAAAATATTTGCGTCATTTACGAAAAAGGGAGAAACAGCCCATAAATGGGATAGAATCTTAATGAAAATCAAACCACCAGATTCAGCGTAACAGAAACCCCTACTGTAGTTGTTTCAAGCCCCTATCTACAAAAATTTGGAATTGTGTATTTTTTTGCCGGAAAAAAGATCACGGATGCATGTTTTTTTTCTTATTTTTCCAGGGGTGATCGTACCGATCCAGTTGTCCTATAATATCGTGAGAGGGCTCATTTGAATGGAAATTAAAAATTGTAGTGCCTATTTTTAAGCGACCAAAAAAATTGGAGGGTAGCTTGACCCCCTCCCACGCTCATTTTTTTCACGAAGTCACCCAATCAAAATTTTTAGACAACATTTTGTTCAGTACGGTCGAAAATCTAATAAATATGTCTTTGAGGATGACTTAATCCCCCACAGTACTCGAGGGAAGTGCTGCAAGTTATGATCTTTGCCCATTGTTTACATATAGTATTGGTTATTGGAAAATATACAGACGTTTCCAGGAGGGATTTATTCTGGTGGTGGGGACAAAGGACAGGGTTACGTGGGAGTCTCTTTCCATGGAGGATGTTTCCTTGGACGAAGGGAAATTTTTATGAAGGGGGCACTGGATTTCCCAACATTATTTAAAAAACGATCAGAAATTAAATAAAAAAGAAATATTTTCAAATTAAAGTAAGGAGCAACATTAAAACTTCAAACGAACGGAAGTTATTACGTATATAACTGGGTTTGCCCCCTTGTCAATACCTTGCTCTTCACGCTTAATTTTTTTATACTTTTAAAAGAGCTATCTATTCTAATTAAACGGCCTTTGTGATTCAGAGATTTGTGATTCGAAGAAAACTCGAAATTTAGTGTAAAGAGCGAGATATTGAGAAGGGGTAGAACCCCCTCATATACGTAATAACATATACGTAATAAAAAAAAACAAGCGATACGGCTCTATAGTAATCGAAACTTTAAAAAACGGAATTTTGATGTCAATAAATATAAATAAATAAGGAGCCAAAAAATTTGGAGGACAACTAGCTTACTTCCCCCGCCCTTTTTTCTCAAATTCATACGAACAAAATTTTGAGAAAGCCATTTAGCCAAAAAAAATAAAATTAATATACAAATTTCGTTTTAATTATTCATATACGGTTAGCTGATTTCAAAACCTGCATTAATTCAAAAACGCTCAGAAATTAAATAAAAAAATATGTTTTTTTTAACAGTAAGTAAGGAGCGACATTAAAACTTAAAGGAACAGAAATTATTCCATTTATGAAAGGGGCTCTCCCCTTCTCAACGCCCCGTTCTTTGCGCTAAAGTTTGAATCTTTTTCACCAATCTATTTTTTAAAGTAATACAAAACTTTCACGTAAAGACTGAGTTGTTATGCCTTTCATATATGGATTCATAATATAAATCGTTCCTTACTTTCAGTTGAAATAACTTGTTTTTTTTATTTAATCTATTATTATTTTTAAATAATACCGGGAAGTCCATGAGGCGCAAAATGATATACACATTTCTTGAAGGCCATGTTGAAAAATTCATTCATCAAGAAGGAATAAATAGAATTATTTCACAATGTATTGATAATACAAATTAACTTTGTTCCTGAAATTCCTAATCTCCTCTGTGCCTTTGGTTGTGTTTTTTTCTTCTTTTTTTTTACAGTAAAGGCCTATAATAATCTATTATGTGATATATTTTTGATTATCTGCCACAGCCATAGCCATAGAATAAGTATGCTATTGCCATTGATCACGTTTCAACCTCTTTTTAATAGATTTTGAAGGTTTTTTTTGTACTTACACACAAAAAAAGACTTCTTACTGTTCTCATTAAGCGGTCATTCTGTTTCAGGAGTTGTTCTTAAAGAAATGGGACAAATTAAAACTTGAGCGTAAAAAGTAAAGTATTGAGGAGAGGGTACCCCTCTAATATTTGATGTTCGTTTTATGTTTTATGTTCTTCCTTACTTGTAGTTGAAGAAACTTGTTTTTTTTAATTTAATTTTTGATCGTTTTATATTTTTCCGGTAAACCTGGCTTGCACTTTATGGAAAATTCCTCCCCCTCCTGAAAAATACATCTATGGAAAGTTCTTTTCATGTAAATATCCCCCGCCAGAAAAAATCTCCCCAAAGAATTTTATCCTAGCTGATTTTTCCCCTGCAAACTTATTGCGGATGATTCCGGGTGAAATATTTTTCTTAGCACAACTTCATTTGAAAAAGTTTTAATTTCTAATTGTTTTTAAAATCATGGTGGAGATCACTCACTTCGCAAAAAGTCTTTCAATAAATACACCCCCCTAGTCCTAGTAGAGAGTTCCTAGTAGGGAAATTCCTTCTAGAGAGATCCTCATGTGGACGCTCCTCCTCTCCTTACAGAAAGATACTCTAGACAACTCTAATCCAGAAAAATTTACCCCCAGGCAATTACCCTAAACAATTCCACGTGCAAAATTGAGTCGGCAAAAAGAAAGTAAGACAAATAAAGAGAATTTATGTAATGGAACTCTGGCTATTCCCATGGAAATTTTACCACCCAGAATTTCTCTCCCAATGAAAAATTCTCCCCTTGAAAAATTCCCCCAGCAGAAATCCCCCCCCCCCCGAAAATATCTATAAAAAATACTTCCAATAACACAGGGCAAATATTGTACGCGTAATTTCCAATAGCAAATACTCTACTTAAGCAATTGGAAAATTTCATAACTTGCAGACCTTACCCCAAGGCTTTTGGGGGTCATGTTATCTCCAAAGGCATAATTAGTGGACTTTTCAACTATGTAAACATATTGGTTATTCTAAAATTTTGATTGGAGAGCTGTGAGGAAAAAATGGGGCTATGGGGGGCTATCCCGATATTCTAAGACTATTGGTCCGATGCGCTCACCCATGGTAAAAAACAACAACAAGCAAACAGCAATTTAACACGCATCCTTCATCTTTTTTCTGGAAAATAAAATATAATTCTACATTCTCGCTGAATGGATCTTGAAAATTGTGCAATAAAGTTATTAGATTTGAACAGTCATTCATCTTTTGAGGCCCGTAGCTTTTTCTTAGGGTGGTAGCTTTCGATGAGTAACATGAAACTGGATAAATCTTATATATTTGGAGTGAGCATTCTAAGCTAAGTCTCTGATTTATCTATTGATATGAAAAATTCCGTTTTTGAGAGTTTCGGCTACTATCGAGTCACGTTGCTTCTTACTTACAGTTCGTTTCCACGACCTGTTTGATTAAGTAGAATAGTTTCCTTTGATCAGATTTCAAAAGACGTCATTTGGTATGTAACTCTCATCTTATACCTTCAATTGCAAAATTTCAAGGTTATTCTATACTTAAAACGGAATAAAGTGAAGCATTTAGGTTGTATTTCTACGTATAAGTTTTATTGCACAAAACGTATTTAAAATTTTCAAGCGATCAGATATCAAAGACGTCATTCGGTGTGTAATTGTGAACCTATTTATGGAATTGTAGAATATATGGGTTTTTTATACTTCAGACATAATAAGATGTAGAATCATAGGTTGGGTTTTTAAGTGTACGGTTTAATTGTTCAGGCTGAATCACAGATATGGCATATTAGATGGCTAAAATGCAGCATATAGGCTGTATGTCTAAGTATAAGTTTTATTGTTCAAATTATTTTTAAGGTTTTCCAGCAATCATATGTCGAAGACGTCATTCGGTGTGTAATTCTGAACCTGTATCTGTAATTGTTGAACTTCTGAGTTGTTTTTGATACTTCAGGCAGAAAAAGATTCAAAATTCTAGGTTGCGTCTCTAAGCGTAAGATTCTATCGTTCAGAATGAACAATAGCAATGGTATTTTACATTGAGGGGAGGAATTTACCCAAAGTTGGCTTTAAAAAACATAGTTTTATCTCTGAATAATACTTTTTGAAACTTCGATTATTTTAGTCTTCTAAGAAACGGGCAAAATATCTGTTCTGTCAGTCCTTCCCCATTGAGACATTCATGCATTTAGCCTCTGGTCACCTACAACAAGCCAACATGATTCGCAGTAAAGGTAGTTAGACCCCCCCCCTACGATATCAGGTAACAATTTTGAGATTTCCGTATTGTTGAAAATTGTCAATATAACCCAAAAAATGTGCTTTCAAGAACGACGGTACCCCTCAGGATCTGAACGAGTTGTTTGAATGCACAGTTACTTAGTTGCATACTTGATTTTAATCTATATCTAACCTCCCTAAATGCAGGTGACCCTAAAAAGTGAAAAATTCTTCAGTTTGGGGGTAAGGTATTCATTTAAAAAGTGCTAAAAAACCATTTTATCGATTGGAAATCTAAATCCTCAAGTGGTTGGGCCCTAGCGACAACAATGCTTAAGTTTGTTTCTACTAAAAATAAAGCATAAAAAATTACTAAAATTTTTTGTTTAAAGCACTAACTTCCTAAACACAAGACTGAATAACTACCGAAATAGCTCCTGATTAGCTTTAAAACTCTGAGGAATTATCTTAGGGCTAAGGGCACTGTAAAAATTTTTATAAAGGAGGGCTTCCATGTTCTATCAATAGTCTAAAATTGTCATCAACTGTTCAAAAGTTGCTAAATATAAACCGTAGAAAGAAACTATTGGTTAGTCTTGGAAAATTTAGGCAGCATTCTCTTTTCTACCGATGATATTTGAATTGCCATTTCAGTATGAAGCTGTTTTGTCAACGCCTATGTCTTCCATCCATATATTAGTACAGGGAGGAGTTTACTATTTATGAGTCGGTGTTTGCTATTTAGGAGTCGGTGTTTGATGTTTAGAGGCCAAAAAGGGACGGAGAAATGTTTTCATTTTATTGTCATTTAATGTTTTTGGTCACTCAAAAGCAGCAACTTTTTATTTCCGTTCAAATGAGTGGGAGAACTAGAACTTTCAACTAGGACTTCCTAGATGTTCTAGCATTATTGTTCTGATACGAGAACCGCAGGGAAAAAGATAAATAAAACAAAAAAATTAACAGGCAACTGCGATCTCTTTTCTGGCAAAAAATACAACATTCCATATTTTTGTGCATAGGCGCTTGAAACTTCTATAGTAGGGTTCTCTGATACGCTGAATCTGATAGTCAACTGAGCCACATCCCACTCCTCTTTTTTCTCCTGTTTGTATTATATTAACTTGAATTTACTATATGGCCTGATCTGTTCTTTACTAGGTTTCAGCTATCTTTACAACCAGGATGCTGATAAACCTTGCAAAATTTTCATTCATAATAAACTATACCGACCCTTTGCGTAAGGTTATAAAAAGGCAGCCTTTTGTAAAAGTTTTTGAGAGAGAGGTTAGTTGCCCTCAAATCACTTTCGACTATTAAAAAGGGCACTAGCCCTTTTGAATTTCCAATCGAATGAGCCATTTTTCAAGTTTCTACGACAAATATGTCAATAAAACCTTATTTACCCCCAGGGCACAGCTTGTAACCCTTGCCCTGAAGACTTTGGGGGAGTGCCCTGCTCAAAGGTATATTTTCCTGAACTTTAAACTGCGTGGAATAAAATGGCTATCTAAAAATTTTGATTGGATATGTTTGGGGAAATGGTGGGCGTGGAAGGGGTGTTAGTTGCCTTCCAATCACTTTCGACTATTAAAAAGGGCACTAGCCATTTATATTTCCAATTGAATGTGCCCTTTTTTGAAGTTTCTACAATGAAGCGTTCTTTAAAAACCTTATATACCCTCAGGGCATAACCTACAACCCTTGCCCTGAGGGCTGTGGGGGACTATCCTCCTCAAAAACATAATTTCTATCTGGAAATCTGCAACACTGAACAAAATGGCTATCTAAAAATTTTGATTGGATGTGTTTGGGGAAATGGTGGGTGTGAGAGGGGGGTTAGTTGCCCTCGAATCACTTTCGACTATTAAAAAGGGCACTAGACCTTTGAATTTTCAATCAAATGAGCCCTTTTCAAGTTTCTACGACAAAGATTTCAATAGAAACTTATATGCCCGCAGGGCATAACTTATAACCCTTGCTCTGAAGACTGTGGGGGGAGTGTCCTGCTCAGAGGTATACTTTCCTGAACTTTAACTGCGTGGAACAAAATGGCTATCTCCAAATTTTTATTGGATGTGTTTGGGGAAACGTTGGGCGTGGAAGGGGTGTTAGTTGCCTTCCAATTAATGTCGACTATTAAAAAGGGCACAAGCCATTTCAATTTCTAATCGAATGAGCCTTTTTTGAATTTTCTACAACAACGCGTTCTATAAAAACTTTATATGCCCCCAAGGCATAACTTACAACCCTTGTCCTTAGGGCTCTAAGGGTGTTGTCATCCTCAAAGACCTAATTTCCAGAATTTAAAACTACGTTGAACAAAACGGCTATCTAAAAATTTTTATTGGATGTGTTTGGGGAAAAGGTGGACGTGAGAGGGGGGTTAGTTGCCCTCAAACCACTTTCGACTATTAAAAAGGGCACTAGACCTTTGAATTTTCAATCAAATGAACCCTTTTCAAGTTTCTACGACAAAGATTTCAATAAAAACTTATATGCCCCCAGGGCATAACTTATAACCCTTGCTCTGAAGTTTGTGGGGGGAATGTCCTGCTCAGAGGTATACTTTCCTGAACTTTAACTGCGTGGAACAAAATGGCTATCTCCAAATTTTTATTGGATGTGTTTAGGGAAACGTTGGGCGTGGAAGGGGTGTTAGTTGCCTTCCAATTAATGTCGACTATTAAAAAGGGCACAAGCCATTTCAATTTCTAATCGAATGAGCCCTTTTTGAATTTTCTACAACAACGCGTTCTATAAAAACTTTATATGCCCCCAAGGAATAACTTACAACCCTTGTCCCGAGGGCTCTGAGGGTGTTGTCGTCCACAAAGACATTATGTCCAGAATTTAAAAGTACGTTGAACAAAATGGCTATCTCAAAATTTTTATTTGGATGTGTTTGGGGAAAAGGTGGGCGTGAGAGGGGTGTTAGTTACCGTCCAATCACTTTCAACTACTAAAAAGAGCACTGGTCCTTTGAATTTCCAATCGAATGATCCTTTTTTGAAGTTTCTACGACAACACCTTCTATAAAAACCTTATATGCCCCCAGGGCATAACTTACAACCCTTTTAAAATTTCCGGAAGAGACTGAAGGCTAACACCAGCGCCTTGGACAGCTTGGCCAGGTCTATAAGCAAGAACAATCATGTTCAATAAACGTGTCAACGAAGAAATTTTTTAAAATTTAAATGCTCCCAGAAATAAAATATACAAAATGATCTAAAATATACAAAAAGTAACTAAAATACAGACGATGAGAAACTTCAATACTTTTGAATATTTTAATTCAATGGAAATATTTGTAATATTGGAAAAATTACATTAAAGGACGAACTATAGCCCATAGTAACTGGAATCCGGATTGCGGTGTTAGCTAGCAATTACATTAAAAGACAACCATTGGAATAACAAGCCATCACATACATTGGGCTTAGGTAGCTACTTGATTGTTTGATACATAAGTTACAGTAAAGAACAAACTTCCAGCCCTTAGTAACTAAAATAAGATGTTTGCTTTGGTATCAAATACTACCAGCGGTAAGATTTGAACCCACGCCTCCAAAAAGACTGGTGGCTAACACCAGTGCCTTGGACCACTCGGACACAGTGTCTCTCATAACTATGTGAATCCGGGTTGCAGCAGTAACTAGCAACCTAGTAAGAAATGATCACGTCCAATGCTAAGAAATATAAAAACCCAGAACTCTAAAGATAGACTCAGATCAAAACAAAAGTATATCATTAGAACCACCTTGTCTAAAACCCTACTAGATAAATGATGTATGTCGTCATAGTTCATAGTGTCGTCATCATTCCAGCAGGCGTATCGAGAAGTAAAAATTGAGAGAGCCAAAACAAACACCAAGGAGTGTTATCACAATGATGAAGATTACCGAAACAAATATAAGAAAAAACTTGCTACCAGAATAATGGGTAGATACTCGGGTGACAAAAGCTATAATGAAAAAAAACAAAACCTCTGCGAGGTTGTACCAAAGAGCGCATAAAGACAAAGTTAAAGATTACATTCAGAAGTCCAAGAATATGGCAAAAATGCAGGCTGATCTTCGTAAGTTGAGAAAAATTTTACGAATGTTTTACCAGGATTACAAAAAATATTCAAAGTTACAGATTAAAATTCTCTTTGAAAGAGCGATGTTGAAAAGTCCGCTAGAATTTCTCTGGCAAAAATTCATGGTAATATCCAAAAGAAATGCCATTCGTTTAATGAAAACCTTCCAAGGAATATACTGGCAACTGTGGAACAGTTTACAGATGCAATGAAAAATATTAAAGATCAGTGAGAATACACGGAGGCGTTTCAATGACTAAAATCCAAAAATGAACTTTGAATCGTAAAAAGATTGTAACTCTGTCTGGGTAAACCCCGACAAAATATTACGGAAATTTTCCAACTCATGATTTTAAATGAAATAAATCCAAAAATGAAGTTTGGATAATAAAGAGAGTATAAGTGTGACAAGGTGAACAACCAAAGCACACTACTGAAATATATCAACTCTTGCGTTTCAGCGAAATAAATTTAAAATGAACTTTGAAAAATTAAGAGAATGTAACTGTGACAATGTAAAGCCCGACAAACACTAGTTTAACAGTCATAATCTGGAATTTCAAATACAGAAATTAAAATGAATTTTGAAAAATAAAGAAACTGTAAGTGTGACCATGTAAACAAGAATAAAAACCTACTGAACCATTCCAGCTAGTTAATATAAGCGAAATAAAATCAAAATGAAATTTAAAAAATAAAGGCTTCGTGCACCTGGCGAGGTAAACCATGAAGGACCGAAATTGGAATATTCCAGCTCTTTTAAATCATTGACACAAAATCAAAAATAACCTTTGAAATTTCAAAAGAGTATAACTTTGAAACGTAAAACCACGATAGAACACTACTGAAATATTCAAACTCTTTCATATAAATGAAAGAAATTAAAAAATGAACTTTGAAAAATCAAAAGAGTGTAACTGTGACAAGGTAAACCAATCCAAAACACTACTAAAACATTAAAACTCTTGTTTTTCAACGTAAGGAAACCAAAAACTAAAAATGAAAAATCAAGCGAATGTCAAAGTTAAATTAAAAACCAGTACAAAACACAAATTGACTATTGCAACAACTGCTTTTAAACAAAAAAATTCACAAAGTGAACTTTGGAAAATCAAGAGAATGTAACTGTGACAAGGCAAACCCCAAGAGAACGTTGATAAAATTTATCCAATATTTGATTTCAACGAAAGAAATTCAAAAATAAACTTCTAAAAATTAAAACAATGTAACTGTAACAGGCCCACCCAAGAAAAAACTCTGCTGAAACGTTCCAATTCCTGCTTTTCAGGGAAATAAATTCAAAAGTGAACTTTGAAAAATCAAGAGAATGTAACTGTGACACGGTAAACCCCAACAAAACACTACTGAAATATTCCAATTCTTGCATTTCAAGGAAAGAAATTCAAAAGGAAGTTTGAAAAATCAAGAGAGTGTACCTGTGACAAGGTAAACCACGACAAAACACTACTGTAAAATTCCAACTCCTGCATTTAAGTGAGAGAAATTCAAAATGAACTTTGAAATATCAAGAGAAAATAACAGTGACAAGGTAAACCACGGCGAAACACTAAGTGTACGTGTAACTTTGACAAGGTAAACCACGACAAAACACTACGAAATATTCCAACTCTTGCATTTCAACGAAAGAAATTCAAAATGAACTTTGAAAAATCAAGAGAATGTAACCGTGCGAAAGTAAACCATGACAGAACACTACTGAAATATTCCAATTCTTGCATTTCAATGAAAGAAATCCAAAAATGAACTTTGAAAAATCAAGAGAATGTAACTGTGACAAGGTAAATCACGTCGAAGCACTACTGAAATATTCCAACTCTTGCATTTCAACGAAACAAATTCAAAATTAACTTTTAAAAATCAAGAGAATGTAACTCTGACAAGGTAGACCACAACGATGCACTACTGAAATATTCCAACTCTTGCATTTCAATGAAAGAAATTAAAATGAACTTTGAAAAATTAAGAGAATGTAACTGTGACAAGGTAGACCACAACAAAACACTACTGAAATATTCCAATTCTTAAATTTCAACGAAAGAAATTCAAAATGAACTTTGAAAAATCAAGAGAATGTAACTGTGACAAGGTAAACCACAACGAAACACTACTGAAATATTCCAACTCTTGCATTTCAATGAAAGAAATTAAAATGAACTTTGAAACATCAATAAAATGTAACTGTGAAACTTTAAACCACAACAAAAAACCTACTGAAATATTTTAACTCTTGCATTTCAACGAAAAAAAAAAAATCCAAAATGAACTTTGAAAAATCAAGAGAATGTAACTCTGACAAGGTAAACCACGACAAAACACTACTGAAAGATTCCAACTCTTGCATTTCAGCTAAATAAATTTAAAATGAAGTTTGAAAAATCAAGAGAATATAACTGTGACAAGATAAAGCACAACAAAACACTAGTGTAACATTCCTACTCTGGCATTTCAACGACATAAATTCAAATGAATTTTGAAAAATAAAGAGAATGTAACTGTGACAATGTAAACCACCATAAAAACCTACTGAAACATTAAAGCTTGATCATAAAAGCGGAATAATTTCAAAATGAACTTTTAAATATAAAGGGTTCGCGCACGCGGAGAGTCAAACCACTAAGGACCAAAACTGAAACATTCCAACTCTTTTAGACCATAGAAACAAATTAAATATGAAGATTTGGCCTATCAAATGAGTGTTACTTTGACAAGAACAACCACAAAAGAACACTACTGAAATATTCAAACTCTTGCATATCAATGAAAGATATTCAAAAATAAACTTTTAAAAATCCAAAGTGTGTAACTGTAACAAATTAAACCACAACAAAACACAACTGAAATATTCTAACTCTTGCTTTTCAGTATAATATATCTAAAAATGATCTTTGAAAAATCAAAGAACTATAACAATTACCCTTCAAACCAGCACAAAACAATTAGTGAATTGTTGCAACTCCTAATTTTAAACGAAAAAAAAACACGAAGTCAAATTTGGAAAATCAGTAGAATGTAACTTTGACAAGGCAAACCACAAGATAACGTTACTAAAATTTATCAAATCTTGGAAATCAATGAAATAAATTCCAATTTGAACCTCGAAAAATCAAAACAATGTAACTGTAACGGGGTAAACCACAACAAAACACAACTTAAACGGAATAACTGTTTCTTTTCAGTTAAGGTAAATTAAAAATGGAGTACTAACAATCAAAAGAATGTAGCTGCGACACGTTAAACAAAGACAACCCTAAAATGACAAACTTTAATTCCCGCATAGAAAGTACTTAATTTCAAAATGAACATCTAAACACAAAAGGCGTTTGCCTGTGGGAAGGTGAGCATTAACGCTACAATCCAATAAATATACGTCTAATTCGGATAATTATAATAAAGTCAAAAAAAAATTTGAAACATCAAGAGAATGTAACTGTGCGAAAGTAAACCATGACAGAACACTACTGAAATATTCCAATTCTTGCATTTCAATGAAAAAAATCCAAAAATGAACTTTAAAACATCAAGAGAATGTAACTGTGACAAGGTAAACCACGACGAAACACTACGCGCACGTGTAACTGTGACACGGTAAACCACGACAAAACACTACTGAAATATTCCAACTCTTGCCTTTCAAGGAAAGAAATTAAAAATGAACTTTTAAACATCAAGAGAATGTAACTGTGCGAAAGTAAACCATGACAGAACACCACTGAAATATTCCAATTCTTGCATTTCAATGAAAAAAATCCAAAAATGAACTTTGAAAAATCAAGAGAATGTAACTGTGACAAGGTAAATCACGACGAAGTACTACTGAAATATTTTAACTCTTGCATTTCAATGAAACAAATTCAAAATTAACTTGAAAATTCAAGAGAATGTAACTCTGACAAGGTAGACCACAACGATGCACTACTGAAATATTCCAACTCTTGCATTTCAATGAAAGAAATCCAAAAATGAACTTTGAAAAATCAAGAGAATGTAACTGTGACAAGGTAGACAACAACAAAACACTACTGAAATATTCCAACTCTTAAATTTCAATTAAAGAAATTCAAAATGAACTTTGAAAAAATCAAGGAAATCTAACTCTGACAAGGTAGACCACATCGAAACATTACTGAAATATTCAAATTTTTGTATTTAAATGAAAGGAATTCAAATGAGCTATGAAACACCAATAGACTTTAAATGTTAAACGTTAAACACAGAAAAAACACTACTTGGATATTCTAAATTTTGAATTTAAAAGAGATATAAATTCCAAAATAAAATTTGGAAAATCAAGAGAATGTAGCTGTGACAGGTTAAACAATGACAAAACACTACTGATTATTCCAACTCTTGCATTTCAACGAAAGAAATTCAAAATGAACTTTGAAAAATGAAGAGAATGTAACTGTGACGAGGTAAACCCGACAAAACGCTAGTGAAATATTCAACTCTTGCATTTCAATGAAAGAAATCCAAAAATGAACTTTGAAAAATCAAGAGAATGTAACTGTGACAAGGTAAACTACAACAAAAAACTACTGAAATATTCCAATTCGTTCATTTCAACAAAAGAAATTAAAAATAAAATTTTAAAAATACATAAATTACAACTGTGATAAGTAAAAACATTACAAAAGATTCCTTAAATATTTAGTTTCTGTATTTTCAGGTAAATATATAAAAATGAAATTTTTCAAATAAGTAAAATATAAATTTGAACATGTAAAAAACCAGAAAAAACTACTGAAATATTCCATATCTTGCATTTCAGCGAAATAAATTTAAAGTAAACTTTGAAAAATCAAGAGAATGTAACTGTGACAAGGTAAACCTCGACAAAACAGTACTGAAATATTCCAACTTTTGCATTTCAATGAAAGAAATGCAAAAATGAACTTTGAAAAATCAAGATAGTATAAGTATGACAGGGTAAACCACGAAAAAATATTACTGAAATATACCAACTCGTGAATTTCAATGAAATTAATTCAAAAATGAACTTTTAAAAATACAGAGAGTACAACTGTAACACGGTAAACAACAACAAAACACAACTGACATATTCTAATTGTTGCATTTCAGCGAAAAAAAAAAAATCAAAAATGAACTTTGGAAAATCAAGAGATCGTAACTGTGACAAGGCAAACCACGAAAGAACGCTACTGAAATATTCCAACTTTTGCATTTCAATGAAAGATATTCAAAAATGAAGTTTTAAAAATCGAGAGAGTGTAACTGTAACAAGCTAACTCACAAAAAAACACAGCTGAAACATTCCCACTCTTGCTTTACAGCGAAGGAAACCTAAAACTTAACTTTGGAAAATCAAAAGATTGTAACTGTGACAAGGTAAATCACAGCAAAACCCTACTAAAATATTCCAACTCTTGTTTTTCAAAATAAGGAATCCAAAAATGAACTTTGAAAAATCAAGAGAATGTCACTTTTACTCGGTAAACCACCAAAAAACACTACTGAAATATTCCAACTCTTTCTTTTAAAAGAAAAAAAAAATCCAAAATTAAATTTGGAAAATCAAGAGAATGTAACTCTGACAAGGCAAACCACGACAAAACACTACTGAAATATTCCAACTCTTGCATTTCAAGGAAAGAAATTCAAAATGAACTTTAAAACATCAAGAGAATATAAATGTGACAAGGTAAACCACGACGAAACACTACTGAAATATTCCAACTCTTGAATTTCAAATAAAGAAATCCAAAAATGAACTTTGAAAAATCAAGAGAATGTAACTGTGACAAGGATAACTACGACAAAACACTACTGTAATATTACAACTCATTCATTTCAACGAAATAAATTCAAAATAAACTTTGAAAATTCAAGAGAATGTAACTGTGACAATGTAAAGCACAACAAAACACTACTGAAACATTCCAACTCTTGCTTTTCAACGAAATAAATCCAAAAATGAACTTTGAAAAATCAAGAGAATGTAACTGTGACAAGGCAAACCACGAGAGAACACTACTGAAATTTTCCAAATCTTGAATTTCGATTAAAGAATTCAAAAATAAAGTTTGAAAAGTCAATAGATTTTAACTGTGACAGGCTAACCCACTAAAAAACACAGCTGAAACATTCCCACTCTTTCATTTAAATAAAGTAACTCTCAAAATGAAGTTTGAACAATCAAGAGCATGTAGCTCTGATAAAGTCAACCACACCAAAACACTACTGAAATATTTCACTTCTTGCATTTCAAGGACTCAAATTCAAAATTAACTTTGAAAAATCAAGAGAATGTAACTGTGACACGGTAAACCACGAAAAAACACTACTGAAATATTCCAACTCTTGAATTTCAAGGAAAGAAACTAAAAATGAACTTTGAAACACCAATAGAATGTAACCGTGACAAGGTAAATCACGACGAAACACTACGGGCACGTGTAACTGTGACAAGGTAAACCACGACAAAACACTACTGATATATTCCAACTCTTGCATTTCAACGAAAGAAATTCAAAATGAACTTTGAAAAATCAAGAGAATGTAACTGTTACACGGTAAACCACGACAAAACACTACTGAAATATTCTAACTCTTGCATTTCAACGAAAAAAAAAAATCAAAAATGAACTTTGGAAAATCAAGAGATCGTAACTGTGACAAGGCAAACCACAAAAGAACACTACTGAAATATTCCAACTTTTGCATTTCAATGAAAGATATTCAAAAATGAACTTCTAAAAATCCAGAGAGTGTAACTGTAACAGTCTAACCCAAGAAAACACACTGCTTGAACAGACCCAATGTGTCTTTTCAGTTAAGGAAATTTCAACAGGAAGTTCTAACATTTCCGATCATATAGTTGCGACACGTTAAACCACGACAAAACCCAAATGACAAACACTAAGTACCGCGTATAAAGTAATTAAATTAAAAAGGAACTTTTAAACTCAAAGAGCGTTTGCCTGTGGGAAGGTAAGTCATAACGAAACACAACAAAAAAATTCCAATTCTTGTATTTCAAGGAAAGAAATTCAAAATGAACTTTGAAACATCAAGAGAATGAAACTGTGACAAGGTAAACTACGACGAAACACTACGCGCACGTGTAACTGTGACAAGGTAAACCATAACAAAACACTACTGAAATATTCCAACTCTTGCATTTTAAGGAAAGAAATTCAAAATGAACTTTGAAAAATCAAGAGAATGTAACCTTGACAAAGTAAACCATGACAGAACACTACTGAAATATTCCAATTCTTGCATTTCAATGAAAGAAATCCAAAAATAAACTTTGAAAAATCAAGAGAATGTAACTGTGACAAGGTAAACCACGACGAAGCACTACTGAAATATTCAAACTCTTGCATTTCAAATAAACAAATTCAAAATGAACTTTTAAAAATCAAGAGAATTTAACTCTGACAAGGTAGACCACGACAATGCACTACTGAAATATTCAAACTGTTGTATTTCAATGAAAGGAATTCAAATGAACTTTGAAAAATCAAGAAAATGTAAATGTGACACGTTAAACCACGAAAAACTACTAAACATTTCAAAAACGTGAATACAAAAAAAAGAAATTCAAAATTGAACATTAAAAAATAAAAAGATTGTAATTGTAACAAAGTAAACCACAACAAAACACAACTTAAATGTTCTAATTCTTTCTTATAAGCAAAAGATACTCAAAATTGAACTTTGAAAAATCAAAAGTTTTTAACTGTGAAAAAATAAACCACTACTAAACCCTACTAAAGAATTCCAACTCTGGTATTTCAATATAAGGAATCCAAAAATGAACTTTGTAAAATCAATCGAATTTAATTTTGACTAGTTAAACCACGACAGAAAAAACATTGAATATTATAGAACCGGCTTTTCAACGAAAAAAAAAAAATCCAAAATGAACTTTTGAAAATCAAGATAATTTAACTATGACACATTAAAACAATAAGAAACAAAAATGAAACTTTCCAATTCTTGCCTTTCAACTAAAAAAAAAATCCGAAATGAACTTTGGAAAATCAAGAGAATGTAACTGTGAGAAGGCAAACCACGACAAAACACTACTGAAATATTCCAACTCTTGCATTTCAAGGAAAGAAATTCTAAATGAAATTTAAAACATCAAGAGAATATAACTGTGACAAGGTAAACCACGACGAAACACTACTGAAATATTCCAACTCTTGCATTTCAACGAAAGAAATTAAATATGAACTTTGAAAAATCAAAAGAGTGTAACTGTGACAAGGTAAACCACGTCAAAACACTACTGAAATATTCCAACTCATTCATTTCAACGAAAGAAATTCAAAATAAACTTTGAAAAATCAAGAGAATGTAACTGTGACAAGGTAAATCCCAACAAAACACTACTGAAATATTTTAATTCTTGGATTTCAAGGAATGAAATTCAAAATTAACTTCGAAAAACCAAGAGAATTTAACTGTGAGACGGTAAACCACAAAAAAACACTACTGAAATATTTCAATTCTTGCATTTGAATGAAAGAAATTCAAAAATGAACCTTGAAAAATCCAAAGAATGTAATTGTAACAAGGTAAATCCCAACAAAACACAACTTAAATATTGCAATTCCTGCATTTCAAGTAAAGAAATTCAAAATGAACTTTGAAAAATAAAAAGAATTTAACTGTGACAAGGTAAGCCACGACAAAACACAACTGAAAAATTCCAACTCTTGCATTTCAAGGAAAGAAACTCAAAATGAACTTTGAAACATCAAGAGAATGTAACTGTGACAAGGTAAATCACGACAAAACACTACGCGCACGTGTAACTGTGACAAGGTAAACCACGACAAAACACTACTGAAATATTCCAACTCTTGCATTTCAACGAAAGAAATTCAAAATGGACTTTGAAAAATCAAGAGAATGTAACCGTGAAAAAGTAAACCATGACGAAACACTACTGAAATATTCCAACTCTTGCATTTGAATGAAAGAAATTCAAAAATGAAATTAGGAAAATGTAGATAATTTAACAGTTACAAGGCAAACAACTAAAGAAGGTTACCGCAATTTATAAAAATGTGAATACAAATAAAAGAAATTCAATAATAAAACTAGAAAAATACAAGCAGTTTAAATGTAACGCGGGCAATAAAAAATAAACCCTACTGACACATTCTAATTATTGCATTTCAATAAAAGAAACCCAAAAATGAACTTTGAAAAATCAAGAGAATGTCAAAGTTAAATGGTAAACAACGAAAAAATACAAATGGAATATTCCAACTCTTAAATTTAAACAAAAAAAAATCCAAAATGCACTTTGGAAAATCAAGAGAATGTAACTGTGACAAGGCAAACCCCTAAAGAACGTTAATGAAATTTATAAACTCTTGCAAATCAATGAATGAAATTCAAAAATAAACCTCTTAAAATTAAAACTATTTAAATATAACGAAATAACCCCAGAAAAAACCCTGCTGAAACGTTCTAATTCTTTCATTTCAGCGAAAGTAATCCAAAAATGAACTTTGAAAAATCAAGAGAATGTAACTGTGACAAGGTAAATCCCAACAAAACACTACTGAAATATTCCAATTCTTGCATTTCAAGGAATGAAATTCAAAATTAACTTTGAAAAACCAAGAGAATGTAACTGTGACACGGTAAACCACGACAAAACACTACTGAAATATTCCAACTCTTGCATTTCGAGAGAAGAAATTCAAAATGAACTTTGAAACATCAAGAGAATGTAACTGTGACAAGGTAAATCACGACAACACACTACGGGCTACGTGTAACTGTGACAAGGTAAACCACGACAAAACACTACTGATATATTCCAACTCTTGCATTTCAACGAAAGAAATTAAAAATGAACTTTGAAAAATCAAGAGAATGTAACCGTGACAAAGTAAACCATGACAGAACACTACTGAAATATTCCAACTCTTGCATTTTAATGAAAGAAATTCAAAAATGAACTTTGAAAAATCAAGAGAATGTAACTGTGACAAGGTAAACCAGGAAAGAACACTACCGAAATATTCCAACTCTTGCAAATACACGAAAGAAATTCAAAAATAAACTTTAAAAAATAAAAACAGTGTAACTTTAACGGAGCAAACCACAACAAAACACTACCGAAATATTCTAATTCTTGCTTTTCAGCGAAAAAAATCCCAAAATGAAGTTTTAAAAATCAATAGAATGTAACTGTTACACGGCAAACCACGAAAGAACACTACTGAAATATACCAACTCTTTCAATTAAATTAAATAAATCACAAAATGAAGATTTAAAAATCAAGATTGTGTAACTGTAAAAAGGAAACTTAAGAAAACACACTGCTTACACATACCCACAGGTTCTTTTATGCAGGCGTATTCTCAAAGTTAACTTCGAAAAATCCCTATAAAATAACAGCTATACGATAAACCCCAACAAAACACAAATTACAAACTTTACCTCTCGCATTTAAACGAAAGAAATTAAAAATGAAATTTGAAAAATAAAGAGAGTGTAACTGTGACACGGTAAACCACGACAAAACACTACTGAAATATTCCAACTCTTGCATTTTAACGAAATAAATTCAAAATGGACTATTAAACATCAAGAGAATGTAACTGTGAAAAATTAAACAACGAGAGAACGTTAATGAAATATTTAAACTCTTGCATGTTAATGAAAGAAATCAAAAAATGGACATTGAAAAAATCAATAGAGTGCAACTGTATCAATTTAAATTACAACGAACCACTACTGAAAAATTTCAACTCTTGCATTTAACATTATCAAATTCAGTAATTACTTTGAAAATTCAATAGAACGTAACTCTGAAAAGGTAGACCACGACGAAACACTATGCCCACGTGTAACTGTGACAAGGTAAACCACGACAAAACACTACGAAATATCCAATTCTTGCCTTTTAAGGAAATAAATTCAAAACGGAATTTGAAACATAAAGGGAATGTAACTTTGAAAAATTAAACTACGAGGGAATGCAAATGACATAGTCAAACTCTTGCAGGTTAATGAAATAAATCCAAGAATAGACATTGAAAAAATCTATAAAAAGCTACTGTATAAATGAAGATTGCAACGATCTACTACTTAAAAAATTAAACTCTTGCATTTCAACGAAACAAATTCAAAATTAACTTTTAAAATTAACTTGACTTTAACTCTTAACAGGTCAACCACGATAATGTACACCTGAAATCTTAAAACTGTTTTATTTCAATGAAAGGAATTCAAATGAACTTTGAAAAATCAAGAGAATGTAACTGTGACAAGGTAGACCACAACAAAACACTACTGAAACATTCCAACTCTTACATTTCAACGAAAGAAATTCAAAATGAACTTTGAAAAATCAAGAAAATGTAACTGTGACAAGGTACACCACAACCAAACACTACTGAAATATTCCAACTCTTGCATTTCAACGAATGAAATTCAAATGAACTTTGAAAAATCAAGAGAATGTAATTGTGACACGTTATATCACGACAAAAACACGACTTGGATATTCAAAATCTTTCATGTAAACGAAAAAAAAAATTAAAATGAACTTTTAAAAATAAATATAATTTAACTTTTAAACGTTAAACCCCCACAAAAACGCTACTTAAATATTCAAAATCTTGCATTTCAAAGAAAAAAAAATCCAAAATTAACTTTGAAAAATGAAGAGAATGTAGCTGTGACAGGGTAAACCATGACAAAACACTACTGAAATATTCCAACTCTTGCATTTCAACTAAATAAACTCAAAATGAACTTTGAAAAATCAAGAGACTGTAACTGTGACAAGGTATACCTGACAGAGCGCTGGTGAAATATTCTAACTCTCTCATTTCAATTAAATAAATCCAAAAATGAATTTTGAAAAATCGAGAGAATTTAACTGTGACAATTTAAACCACAACAAAAAACTACTGAAATATTCCAATTCTTGCATTTCAACAAAAGAAATTCAAAATAAACTTTGAAAAATAAAGAGAATGTAACTATGATAGGGTAAACACTGACAAAAACATTCCTGAAATATTCCAACTCTTGAATTTCAATTAAATATATCCAAATGAACTTTTACAAATTAAGAAAATATAACTTTGACAATATAAACCACGAAAACACACTACTGAAATATTTCATCTCTTTCATTTCAAAGAAATGAAGTTAAATTGAACCTTAAAAATTAAAGAGAGTGTGACTTTGACAATGTAAACCACCACAAAAAACTACTGAAATATTCCAACTCTTGCATTTCAACAAAAGAAATTCAAATGAACTTTGAAAAATCAAGAGAATGTAACTGTGACAATGTAAACCACCACAAAACACTACTGAAATATTACAAATCTTGCATTTCCACGAAAGAAATTCAAAAATGAACTTTGAAAAATCAAGAGAGTGTATTTGTGACAAGGTAAACCACAACAAAACACAACTGAAATATTCCAACTCTTGGATTTCAACAAAAGAAATTCAAAAATGAACTTTGAAAAATCAAGAGAGTGTAACTGTGAAAAGGTAAACCACGAAAGAACAAAAATTAAATAGTAAAGATACTTATTTTAAATGAAAAAAAAAATCCAAAATTAAATTGATAGAATAAATAAAATTTAAAAGTTAAACTTTAACAAACTACAAAAAAATAAAGATACTTTATAGCAGTTTAATTAAAAAGAAAAAAAAAATCCAAAAAGATAAATGGACAAACACTACACTTAACCTGTGACAATGCGCAAAACTACAACAAACTACTGAAATATTCAACCTCTTTCATTTCAAGGAAAGAAATTCAAAATTAACTTTGAAAAATCAAGAGAATGTAACTGTGACAAGGTAAACCACTACTAAAAACTACTTAAATATTACAACTCTTAAATTTCAACGAAAGAAATTCAAAATGAACTTTGAAAAATCAAGAGAATGTAACTGTGACAAGGTAAAGCACAACAAAACACTACTGAAATATTCCAACTCTTGCATTTCAATGGAAAAAATCCAAAATGAATCTTGTAAAATCAAGGGAATGCAACTGTGACAAGGTAAAGCACAACAAAACACTACTGAAATATTCCAACTCTTGCATTTCAATGAAAGAAATCCAAAATGAACCTTGTAAAATCAAGAGAATGTAACCGGTTGCAAGCTAAAGCACAACAAAACACTGCTGAAATATTCCAACTCTTGAATTTCAACGAAAGAAATTCAAAAGAACTTCAAGAGAATGTAAAAATCCAAAATGAACTTTGAAAAATCAAGAGAATGTAATTGTGACAAGGTAAACCACGACAAAACACTACTGAAATATTCCAACTCTTGCATTTCAACGAAATAAATTCAAAATGGACTTTGAAAAATCAAGAGAATGTAACTGTGAAAAAGTAAACCATGACAGAACGCTACTGAAATATTCAAACTTTTGCATTTCAACGAAATAAATAAAAAAATGAACTTTGAATAATAAAGAGAATTTAACTCTGACAGTTTAAACCACGACAAAACATTACTGAAATATTCCAACTCTTGCATTTCAATGAAAGAAATCCAAAAATGAACTTTGGAAAATCAAGAGAATATAACTTTGACAATGCAAATCACGAAGAACTACTGAAATATTCAAACTCTTGAATTCAAAATAAAGAAATTAAAAAATAAACTTTGAAAAATAAAAACAGTTTAACTTTAACAAAGTAACCACAACAAAACACAACTTAAATATTTCAACTATTTCTTTTGAGCTAAAGAAAACCAAAAATTAACTTTGAAAAATCAAAAAAGTTTCAAAGTTAAATGGTAAAACACGAAAAAATATAAATGACATGTTCAAAATCTTGCATTTAAACAAAAAAAAATCCGACATGAAATTATTAAAATCAAGAGAATGTAACCTCGACAAGGAAATCCCCGAAAGAACACTACTGAAATATTCCAACTCTTGAATTTCAATGAAAGAAATTCAAAAATGAACTTTGAAAAATCCAGATAATGTAACTGTGACAAGGTAAACCACAACAAAACACAGCTGAAATATTTCAACTCTTGCATTTCAACGAAAGAAATCCTAAAATGAACTTCTAAAAATCAAGAGAATGTAACTGTGACAAGGTAAATCCCAACAAAACACTACTGTAATATTCCTACTCTTGCATTTCAACGACATAAATTCAAAATGAATATTGAAAATTCAAGGTACTGTAAGTGTGACAATGTAAACCACTACAAAAAACTACCTAAATATTCCAGCTTTTGAATTTCAATGAAAGAAATTCAAATGAACTTTGAAAAATACATAGACTCGAGCTGCGGCAAGGTAAACCACGACAGAACACTACTGAAATATTCCAACTCTTGCATTTCAAAGAAAGAAATTAAAAAATGAACTTTGAAAAATCAAGAGAGTGTAACTGTGACAAGATAAACCACGAAAGAACATTACTGAAATATTCAAACTCTTTCATATAAATTAAATAAATTCAATAATAAACTTTGAAAAATCAAAAGTGTTTAACTATGACACAATAAACCACAACAAAACCCTACTGAAGAATTCAAACTCTTGATTATCAAAGTAATAAATCCAAAAATGAACTTTAAAAAATCATGCTAGTGTAACTTTGACCCGGTAAACCAGTACACAATACAAATTGAATGTTGCAACACTCAAATTTAAACGAAAAAATATATACAAAATGCAAGGTGGAAAATCAGTAGATTGTAACATTGAGAAGGTAATCCCTGAGAGAACGTTGCTAAAATTTATCCACTCTTTCAATTAAACGAATGAATTCAAAAATAAAGTTCTAAAAGATAAAAGTGTTTAACTGTAAAAGAGTAAACCACAACAAAACACAACTTAAACATTCCCAATGTTTCTTTTCAGCGAAGGAACTCTAAAAATTAAGTTTTAACAATTAAGCGAATATAACAGTGACACGGTAAACCCCGAGAGAATACAACTGAAATATTTTAGTTCTTGCGTTTCAACTAAAGAAACTAAAAATTACCTTAGAAAAATCAAGATAATGTAAATGCGACAATTTAAACCCGACAGAGCTATGGTGAAATATTCTAACTCTCGCATTTCAATGAAAGAAATACAAAAATGAGCTTTGAAAAATCAAGAGAATTTAATTGTTACAATTTGAACCAAAACAAAACACTACTGAAATATTCCAATTCTTTCAATTAAAAAAAGTAAATTCAAAATAAAATTTGAAAAAAACAGAAAATGAAACTGTGACAAGGCAAACCACGACAAAAACATTTCTGAAATATTACAACTCTTGCTTTTCAATGAAAGAAATTCAAAATGAACTTTGAAAAAACAAGAGAATGTAACTGTGACAATGTAAACCACGACAAAACACTACTGAAATATTCCAACTCTTGCATTTCAGCTAAATAAATTTAAAATGAACTTTGAAAAATCAAGAGAATGTAAGTGTGACAAGGTAAACCATGACGAAACACTAGTGAAATATTCCAACTCTTGCATTTCAACGAAAGAAATTCAAATAAAATTTCAAAAATCAAAAGAATGTAACTGTGACAATGTAAACCACAACAAAACACTACTGAAATATTCCAACTCTTGAATTTCAATGAAAGAAATTCAAATTAACTTTGAAAAATCAAGAGAATGTAACTGTGACAAGTTAAACCACGACAAAAACACTACTGAAATATTCCAACTCTTACATTTCAACGAAAGAAATACAAAATGAACTTTGAAAAATCCAGAGAATGTAACTGTGAAAAGGTAAACCACAACCAAACACTAATGAAATATTCCAACTCTTGCATTTCAATGAAATAAATTCAAATGAACTTTGAAACACCAACATAATGTAACTGTGACACTTTAAACCACGACAAAAACACTACTGAAATATTCCAACTCTTGAATTTCAACGAAAAAAAATCCAAAATTAACTTTGAAAAATCAAGAGAATGTAACTGTGACAAGATAAACCACGACAAAACACTAGTGTAATATTCCAACTCTTGCATTTCAACGAAAGAAATTCAAAATTAACTTTGAAAAATCAAGAGAATGTAACTGTGACAAGGTAAACCCGACAAAACGCTAGTGAAATATTCCAACTCTTACATTTCAATGAAAAATATCCAAAAATGAACTTTGAAATATCAAAAGAATGTAACTTTGACAAGGTAAACCACAACAAAAAACTACTGAAATATTCCATTTCTTGCATTTAAACAAAAGAAATTCAAAATGAAATTTGAAAAATCAAGAGAATGTAACTGTGACAAGGCAAACCCCGACAAAACATTCCGTAAATAGTCTGTCTCTTTAATTTAAGTTAAATATATTCAAATGAACTTTGACAAATTAGTAGAATATAAATATAACAATGTAAAACACCACAACAAACTAGTGAAATATTTCATCTCTTGCATTTCAGTGACATGAATTTAAATTGAACCTTGAAAATTAAAGATAGTGTGACTTTGACAAGTTAAACCATGAGGAAACACTAGTGAAATATTCCAACTCTTGCATTTCAACGAAAGAAATTCAAATGAACTTTGAAAAATCAAGAGAATGTAACTGTGACAATGTAAACCACCACAAAACAATTCTGAAATATTCCAACTCTTGCATTTCCACGAAAGAAATTCAAAATGAACTTTGAAAAATCAATAGAGTGTAACTGTGACAAGGTAAACCACGACAGAACACAACTGAAATATTCCAACTCTTGCATTTCAACGAAAAAAATTCAAAAATGAACTTTGAAAAATCAAGAGAATGTAACTTTGACAAGGTAAACCACGACAGAACACTACTGAAATATTCCAAATCTTGCATTTCAACGAAATAAATTCAAAAATGAACTTTAAAAAATCAAAAGAGTTTAACTGTGACAAGGTAAACCACGGCTCCGCCCAAATAAAAAAGTCTACCTCTTGTTTTTAAATGTAATGAACACAAAAACGAACTTTGAAAAATCAAAATATTATAACAGTTACAATGTAAACCATGAAAAACCAATAATTAAATATTCCAACTCTTTCTTTTAAAAGAAAAAAAATCCAAAATTAAAGTAGGAAAATCAAGAGAATGTAACTGTGACACAGTAAAACACTACAAAACACTACTGAAATATTCGAACTCTTGCATTTAAACGAAAAAAAAAATCCGAAATGAACTTTGGAAAATCAAGAGAATGTAAATGTGACAAGGCAAACCACGACAAAACACTACTGAAATATTCCAACTCTTGTATTGCAAGTAAATAAATTCAAAATGAACTTTGAAACATCAAGAGAATGTAACTGTGACAAGGTAAACCACGACGAAAAACTACTGAAATAATCCAACTCTTTCATTTCAACGAAAGAAATCCAAAAATGAAATTTGAAAAATCAAGAGAATGTAACTGTTACAATGTAAACCACGAAAAAACACTACTGAAATATTCCAACTCTTGCATTTCAACGAAAGAAATTCAAAATGAACTTTAAAAAATCAAGAGAATGTAACTGTGACAAGGTAAAGCACAACAAAACACTACTGAAATATTCCAACTCTTGCTTTTCAATAAAAAAATCCAAAATGAACTTTGAAAAATCAAGAGAATGTAACTGTGACAAGCTGAAGCACAACAAAACACTGCTGAAATATTCCAACTCTTGAATTTCAACGAAATAAATTCAAATGAACTTCGAAAAATCAAGAGAATGTAAAAATCCAAAATGAACTTTGAAAAATCAAAAGATTGTAACTGTAACAAGGTAAACCACGACAAAACACTACTGAAATATTCCAACCCTTGCATTTCAACAAAAGAAATCCAAAAATGAACTTTGAAAAATCAAGAGAATGTAACTGTGACCCGGTAAACCAGTACACAACAAAAATTAAATGTTCCAACTCTCACTTATCAAGAAAAAATATACACAAAATGCTAATTGGAATATCACTATAATGAAACTTTGAGAATTTAAACCCCGAAATAACGTTGATAAAATTGATCCACTCTTTAATTTCGACGAATGAAATTCAAAAATAAAGTTCTAAAAGTTAAAACAGTTTAATTGTAACAGACCAACTACAGAAAAAACACTGCTTAAACAGTCACACTGTTGCTTTTCAGCGAAAGACATCCAAAAATGAACTTTTAACAATTAATCGAATATAACACTTACAATGCAAACCACAACAAAACACTACTGAAATATTCCAACTCTTGCATTTCAGCGAAAGAAATCTAAAAATGAAGTTTGAAAAATCAATAGAATGTAACTGTGACACATTAAACCACTAAAAAAAACTACTGAAATATTCCAACTCTTGCCTTTAAACTATAAAAAAAATCCGAAATGAACTTTGGAAAATCAAGAGAATGTAAATGTGACAAGGCAAACCACGACAAAACACTACTGAAATATTCCAACTCTTGCATTTCAAGGAAAGAAATTCAAAATGAACTGTGAAACATCAAGAGAATATAATTGTGACAAGGTAAACCACGACGAAACAATACTGAAATATTACAACTCTTGCATTTCAACGAAAGAAATCCAAAAATTAACTCTGAAAAATCAAGAGAATGTAACTGTGACAAGGCAAATCACGACAAAACACTACTGAAATATTCCAACTCTTGCATTTCAACGAAAGAAATTCAAAATGAACTTTAAAAAATCAAGAGAATGTAACTGTGACAAGGTAAAGCACAACAAAACACTACTGAAATATTCCAACTCTTGATTTTCAATAAAAAAATCCAAAATGAACTTTGAAATATCAAAAGAATTTAACTGTGAGAAGCTGAAACACAACAAAACACTGCTGAAATTTTACAACTCTTGAATTTCAACGAAAGAAATTCAAATGAACTTTGAAAAATCAAGAGAATGTAATGATCAAAAATGAACTTCGAAAAATCAAGAGAATGTAACTGTAACAAGGTAAACCACGACAAAACACTACTGAAATAGTCCAACCCTTGCATTTCAATGAAAGAAATCCAAAAGTGAACTTTGAAAAATCAAGAGAAGGTAACTATGACAGGGAAAACCACGACAAAACACTACTGAAATAGTCCAACTCTTGCATTTCAGCGAAATAAATTTAAAATAAACTTTGAAAATTCAAGAGAATGTAACTGTGGCAATGTAAACCACGACGAAAAACTACTGTAATATTCCAACTCTTGTATTTCAACGAAAGAAATTCAAAATAAATTTTGAAAAAAAAATAGAATGTAACTGTGACAATTTAAAACACCATTCAACACTACTGAAATATTCAAAATCTCGCATTTTAACTAAATAAATTCAAAAAGAACCTTGAAAATTCAAGACAGTGCAACTCTGACGGGGTAAACCATAAAAAAATACAACTTAAAAGTTCTATTTCTAGAATTTCAACGAAAGAAATTCAAATTTACCTTTGAAAAATCAAGAAACTTTAAATCTGACAAGGTAATACCGACAGAACGCTGGTGAAATATTCTAACTCTCGCATTTCAATGAAATAAATCCAAAAATGAGCTTTGAAAAATCAAGAGAATGTAACTGTGACAAGGTGAACCACAACAAAACACTACTGAAATATTCCAATTCTTGCATTTCAACAAAAGAAATTCAAAATGAACTTTGAAAAAACAAGAGAATGAAACTGTGACAATGTAAACCACGACAAAACACAACTGAAATATTCCAACTCTTGCATTTCAGCGAAATAAATTTAAAATGAACTTTGAAAATTCAAGAGAGTGTAAGTTTGACAAGGTAAACCCCAACAAAACACTACTAAAATATTCAAAATCTTGCATTTCAACGAAAGAAATTCAAAATAAACTTTCAAAAATCAAAAGAGTGTAACTGTGACAAGGTAAACCACCACAGAACACTACTGAAATATTCCAACTCTTGCATTTCAATGAAAGAAATTCAAAATGAACTTTAAAAAATCAAGAGAATGTAACTGTGACACGTTAAACCACGACAAAAACACTACTGAAATATTCCAACTCTTACATTTCAACGAAAGAAATCCAAAATGAACTTTGAAAAATCAAGAGAATGTAACTCTGAAAAGGTAGACCACAACCAAACACTACTGAAATATTCCAACTCTTTTATTTAAAGTAAATGAATTCAAAATGAGCTTTTAAACACCAAGAGAATTTAACTGTTAAAATTTAAACCACAAAAAAAAAACTACTCAGATATTCAAACTTTTGAATTTAAACAAAAAAAAAGTACAAAATGAACTTCGAAAAATCAAGAGAATGTAACTGTGACAATATGAACCATGACAAAATACTAGTGTAATATTCCAACTCTTTCGTTTCAACGAAAGAAATTCAAAATGAACTTTGAAAAATCAAGAGAATGTAACTGTGACAAGGTAAACCCGACAAAACGCTAGTGAAATATTCCAACTCTTACATTTCAATGAAAAATATCCAAAAATGAACTTTGAAATATCAAAAGAATGTAACTTTGACAAGGTAAACCACAACAAAAAACTACTGAAATATTCCATTTCTTGCATTTAAACAAAAGAAATTCAAAATGAACTTTGAAAAATCAAGAGAATGTAACTGTGACAAGGCAAACCACGACAAAACATTCCGTAAATATTCAATTTCGTTAATTTAAATGAAATATATTAAAATGAACATTTAATAATCAGTAGAATATAACTATGAAAATATAAAACAACACAGCAAACTAGTGAAATATTTAATCTCTTGAATTTCAATTAAAGGAATTAAAATTGAACCTTAAAAATACAATATAGTGTAACTTTGACAATGTAAACCACGAGGAAACACTAGTGAAACATTCCAACTCTTGCATTTCAACGAAAGAAATTCAAATGAACTTTGAAAAATCAAGAGAATGTAACTGTGACAATTTAAACCACCACAAAACAATTCTGAAATATTCCAACTCTTGCATTTCCACGAAAGAAATTCAAAATGAACTTTGAAAAATCAAGAGAGTGTAACTGTGACGATGTAAACCACGAAAAAACACAACTGAAAAGTTCCAGCTCGTTCATTTAAACCAAAAAAATTCAAAAATAAACTTTTAAAAATTAACCGACTGTAAGTGTGAAACGGTAAACCACGACAAAAAACTACTGAACTATTCCAAATCTTTCATTTAAATGAAATAAAAACAAAAATGAAATTTGAAAAATCAAGAGAGTGTAACTGTGACAAGGTAAAACACAACTAAGCCAAGATAAAAAATTCTAACTCTTGTTTTTAATTATAATGAATCTAAAAATGAACTTTGAAAAATCAAAATAATGTAACTTTTACAATGTAAACCACGAAAAACCAATAATTAAATATTCTAACTCCTTCTTTTAAACGAAAAAAAATCCAAAATTAACGTAGGAAAATCAATAGAATTTAACTGTGACAGATTAAACCACGACAAAACACTACTGAAATATTCGAACTCTTGCCTTTCAACTAAAAAAAAAATCCTAAATGAACTTTGGAAAATCAAGAGAATTTAACTGTGACAAGGCAAACCACGACAAAACACTACTGAAATATTCCAACTCTTGCATTTCAAGGAGAGAAATTCCAAATGAACTGTGAAACATCAAGAGAATGTAACTGTGACAAGGTATACCACGACGAAACACTACTGAAATATTCCAACTCTTGCATTTCAACGAAAGAAATCCAAAAATGAACTTTGAAAAATCAAGAGAATGTAACTGTGACAAGGTAAACCACGAAAAAACACTACTGAAGTATTCCAACTCTTGCATTTCAACGAAAGAAATTCAAAATGAACTTTGAAAAATCAAGAGAGTGTAACTTTGAAACGGTAAACCCCGACAAAACACTAATGAAATATTCCAGCTACTAATTTTAAATGAAAAAAAATCCAAAATTAAATTTGTAGAAAAAATAAAATTTAACTATGAAACAGTAAACAACTACAAATTACTAAAAAAACTTTCCAATTGTTGAATTTCAAAGAAAAAAAAAATCCGAAATCAACTTTGGAAAATAAATATAATTTAACTGTGAGAAGGCAAACCACGACAAAAAACAAAAGAAATATTCCAACTCTTGCATTTCAAGGAAAGAAATTCAAAATGAACTTTGAAAAATCAAGAGAATGTAACTCTGACAAGGTATACCACGACAAAAAACTACTGAAATAATATAACTCTTACATTTCAACGAAAGAAATCCAAAAATTAACTTTGAAAAATCAAGAGAATGTAACTGTGACAAGGTAAACCACGAAAGAACACTACTGAAATATTCCAACTCTTGCATTTCAACGAAAGAAATTCAAAATGAACTTTAAAAAATCAAGAGAATGTAACTGTGACAAGGTAAAGCACAACAAAACACTACTGAAATATTCCAACTCTTGCTTTTCAATAAAAAAATCCAAAATTAATTTTGAAAAATCAAGAGAATGTAACTGTGACAAGCTGAAGCACAACAAAACACTGCTGAAATATTCCAACTCTTGAATTTCAACGAAATAAATTCAAATGAACTTCGAAAAATCAAGAGAATGTAAAAATCCAAAATGAAATTTGAAAAATCAAAAGATTGTAGCTGTGAAAAGGCAAACCACGAAATGACACCACTTAAATGTTCAAACTTTTTAATTTCAATGAAAGAAATTCAGAACTGAACTTTAAATAATCAAAAGAATATAATTAAGACAGAGTAAAGCCCAAGAAAACACTACGAAAATATCCCAACTCCCGCATTTCAACGAAATAAATTTAAAATGAACTTTGAAAAATAAAGAGAATGTAACTGTGACAAGGTAAACCACGAAGAAACACTAGTGAAATATTACAACTGTTGCATTTCAAATAAAGAAATTCAAATGAACTTTGAAAAATCAAGAGAATGTAACTGTGAAAATTTAAACCACCACAAAACACTACTGAAATATTCCAAATCTCGTATTTCAACGAAATAAATTCAAAATAAACATTGAAAATTCAAGAGACTGTAACTGTGACAATGTAAACCAAAGATATAGGCTGTTGAACCATTCAAAAACTCTAATATCAACGAAAGAAAATTCAATACAGAAATAAGAAAAATAAAAAGAGTGCATATGTGAAAAGGTAAACCACGACAAAACACTACTAAAATATTCCAATTCTAGTTTTTCAGGGAAAGAAATTCAAAAAATGAAATTTGAAAAATCAAAATAGTTTAACTGTGACAAGGTAAACCACAACAAAACACAACTGAAATATTCCAACTCTTGCATTTCAGCGAAAGAAATCTAAAAATGAAGTTTGAAAAATCAATAGAATGTAACTGTGACACAGTAAACCACGACGAAACACTACTGAAATATTCCAACTCTTGCCTTTAAACGAAAAAAAAAATCCAAAATGAACTTTGTAAAATAAAGAAAATGCAGCTGTGACACAGTAAACCACGACAAAACACTACTAAAATATTCCAAGTCTTGCCTTTCAACGAAAAAAAAATCCGAAATGAAATTTGGAAAATCAAGAGAATGTAACTATGTCAAGGCAAACCACGACAAAACACAACTGAAATATTCCAACTCTTGCATTTCAATGAAAGGAATTCAAAATGAACTTTGAAACATAAAGAGAAAGAATGTAACTGTGACAAGGTAAACCACGACGAAACACTACTGAAATATTCTGACTCTTGCATTTCAACGAAAGAAATCCAAAAATGAACTTTGAAAAATCAAGAGAATGTAACTGTGACAAGGTAAACCACAACAAAACATTACTGAAATATTCCAACTCTTGAATTTCAATGAAAGAAATCCAAAATGAACTTTGAAAAATCAAGAGAATGTAACAGTGAGAAGCTAAAGCACAATAAAACACTGCTGAAATATTCCAACTCTTGAATTTCAACGAAAGAAATTCAAATGAACTTTGAAAAATCAAGAGAATGTAAAAATCCAAAATGGACTTTGAAAAATCAAGGGATTGTAACTGTGACAAATCAAACCACAACAAAACACAACTTAAATATTCAAACTTTTTTATTTAAATTAAATAAATCCAGAAATGAACTTTAAATAATCAAGAGATTGTAACTATGACACGGTGAGCCCCAACAAACCAATACTGAAATATACAATCTACCTAATTAAAATGACAGAAATCCAAAAATGAAATTTGGAAAATCAAAAAAGTATAATTGTAACAAGGCAAACCACGACAAAACACAACTGAAATATTCCAACCCTTGCATTTCAATGAAAGAAATCCAAAAATGAACTTTTCAAAATCAAGAGAATGTAACTATGACAGGGTAAACCACGACAAAACATTACTGAAATATTCCAACTCTTGCATTTCAATGAAAGAAATTCAAATGAACTTTAAAAAATCAAGAGAATGTAACTGTGACAATATAAAACACGACAAAACACTACTGAAATATTCCAGCTCTTGCATTTCAGCGAAATAAATTTAAAATGAACTTTGAAAAATCAAGAGAATGTAACTGTGACAAGGTAAACCACAACAAACACTAGTGTATCATTCCTAATCTTCCATTTCAGCGACATAGATTTAAATTAAATTTTAAAAATAAAGGAAATGTAACTATAACAATGTAAACCACCATAAAACCCTACTGAAACATTCCAATTCTTGCATTTCAAGGAAAGAAATTAAAAAGAAATTTTGAAAAATCAAGAGAATGGAGCTCTGAAAAAGCAAACCACAAAAGGACACCACATAAATATTAAAACTTTTGAATTTAAATTACATAAATCCAAAAATGAATTTTAAATAGTCAAAGGAATATAAGTATGACAGTGTGAGCCCCTACAAAACATTACGGAAATATTCCAAATTCCTATTTTCAATTAAGTAAATCCAAATGAACTTTAAAAAATCAAGAGAATGTAAGTGTGACAATGTAAACCACGAAAAAACACTACTGAAATATTCCAACTCTTGCATTTCAGCGAAATAAATTGAAAATGAACTTTGAAAAATCAAGATAATGTAACTGTGACAAGATAAACCACAACAAAACACTAGTTTATCATTCCTAATCTTGCATTTCAAAGACAGAGATTCAAATGAACTTTTAAAAATAAAGGGAATGCAGGTGTGACAATGTAAACCACCATAAAACCCAACTGAAATATTCCAGCTCTTGCATTTCAAGGAAATAAATTAAAAATAAACTTTGAAAAATCCATAGAGCCTAACTGCGGCAATGTAAACCACGAAAGAAGGCTACTGAAATATTCCAACTCTTGCATTTCAATGAAAGGAAATTCAAAAATGAACTTTGAAAAATAAAGCGAGTGTAACAGTGACAAGGTAAACCACAACAAAACACAACTGAAATATTCCAACTCTTGCATTTCAACGAAAGAAATCCAAAAATGAACTTTGAAAAATCAAGAGAATGTTTTGACACGGTAAACCACGACAAAACACTACTGAAATATTCCAACTCTTGCCTTTCAACGAAAAAAAATCCGAAATAAACTTTGGAAAATCAAGAGAATGTAACTCTGACAAGCAAACCACAACAAAAAACTACTGAAATATTACAACTCCTTCATTTAAGGGAAAGAAATTCAAAATGAACTTTGAAAAATCAATAGAATATAAATTTGACAATGTGTACACGATGAAACACTACTGAAATATTACAACTATTGCATTTTAACGAAATAAATACAAAAATGAACTTTGAAAAATCAAGAGAATGTAACTGTGACAAGGTAAACCACGACAAAAGACAACTGAAATATTCCACCTCTTGCATTACAATGAAATAAATTCAAAAAGAACTTTGAAAAATCAAAAAAATGTAACTATGACTGGGTAAATCACGAAAGAACATTATTGAAATATACCAGCTCTGATATTTCAACTAAATAAACTCAAAATGAAAATTGAGATATAAAAAGAATTTAACTTTGAGAATAAGAAGTAAAACACAACAATTATTAAATTGTAACACTATTTAATATAAACGAAAGAAATTAAAATCAACTTTGAAAAATCAAGAGACTGTAATGATCAAAAATAAACTTCTGAACTTCAACAAAACATAATAGGGAAACAGTAAACCATAACAAGCCACCACTGAAATATTCAAACTCTTGCATTTCAATGAAAGAAATCCAAAATAAACTTTGAAAAATCATGAAAATCTAACAGTGACAAGGTAAACCACAACAAAACACTACTGAAATATTCCAACTCTTGCATTTCAATGAAAGAAATCCAAAATGAACTTTGAAAAATCAAGAGAATGTAACTGTGAAAAGGTAAACAACAACAAAACACTACTTAATTTAAGTATGTTTCATCTCATTCGAAGACAGGTAAAAAAAAGTTGAAAAAAATATATCATGTTAAAAAACAAAAAAAATCGGGAGGGGGGGGGGGGGGCAAAAAGTTGGAGGGAGGGGGGGCCCTTCAACTTTGGGGTTGGGGACCTTTGGAGGGTTGAAGTCCCTGGTGGTTAGGGTCGTTGGTGCTTATGATCCATGATGGTTCATACTCATGTATACCTCACTACTTGATCTGTAAGGATTTCTATGGATTGTTCTGAATTTATTTATTAAAATTCTTTTATTTCCATCTTCATCTCTCTTAGTATCAACTTTTTAGTATACTATAAAGTTAGACCATATTTTAAACTGACAACAATGTTAAAACGCCACTTGTGTATTATACAGAACATATCGAAGAAGTAAAGCTATCAATTATTAAAATTCTTTTCTTGCCATCTACATCTCTCTTAGTATCAACTTTTTAGTATACTATAATGCTAAAATCTATTTTAAATTGACAAAACTGCTAAAAAACGACACTTTGTGTATTATACAGAAAACATCGAAGAAGTAAAGCTATCAATTATTAAAATTCTTTTCTTGCCATCTACATCTCTCTTTGTATCAACTTTCTAGTATACTATAACGTTAGACTCTATTTTAAACTGACAACACTGTTAAAACGCCACTTGTGTATTATACAGAACACATCGAAGAAGTAAAGCTATCCATTATTAAAATTCTTTTCTTGCCACCTACATCTCTCTTAGTATCAACTTTCTAGTATACTATAACGTTAGACTCTATTTTAAACTGACAACACTGTTCAAACGCCAATGAGGTTACCTTAACTGCTAATCACTTTAACCCTTTTTCTCTATCGTCAAGTACATGCTCTAGAAAGACACCAAGGAACATAAGGCAAGCAAATCCATAAGTACATGCTCTGGAAATGTTTTTCCTACAGCTGCAAGCAAATAGCATTGTAATTCCTATACATGCAAGTAAATTCCATATTAGCATTCTACTTACATATAGGTGATATGGGCCTGTTTTCGTTAAAACTACGTAGGTCTTTTTTGATGCTTAGATTTTGGTTGAAGACAATTAGGTGTAATGAAGAAAGACTAGTAAGTGCTGCTTATTATCAGATGTTGAGCTACGGTTCGAAAACGTTGTGGCCATCCCAAATTAGGTCATTACTAGAAAGAGTGGGAATGGCTTATTTGTGGAATGACGGTATTGGTTTTCCTGATCTACCAACAAATTTAGTAAGCAAGGTACAATTTATCTTAGAGGGTCAAGAAATTCAGTATTGGCAAGGGCTGGTTTTAAATTTTGCTACATTGAATCATTATAATCAGGTTAAACCTAGTTTTGGAGAGGAAATTTATTTTAAATTCAATTTACCGGCTATGATTTTATGTCGATGGATTCAGCTTAGGGCGGATTGCCTTCCAATCCAGAGCAGGCAAATGGTGTTCGACAGGGGGATAGTACATCCTGATGGTCGGTATGTGTGTCCTCTTTGTAGGGATGAGGACGAAGATTTGGACCATTTTCTCCGAAAGTGCCGGGTGCTCTCTGATTTAAGGGAAAATTACTTACATGGGATGGTTTTTCTGCTTCCAAATATTTTACAAAGTAGTTATCCAACCACAATATTTCGTATTGGTGCGTACATAGAGAAGGGATTAGAAAGAAGGAAATGTTTTTACAATTGATTATTATTTTTTATATGGAATTAAAGTTATTTTTTCGGTAATTTACCAGAAGGTATTTTTCGCTATGTATCATGTTAATGTATGTTTCGTAATTTGCTCTGTTGTAATTTTTCTATTTTTCATAATTTTTGTGTGTATATGGCTCTTGGGCTTTTGAAATACACGATCTATCTATCTATCTATCTATCTACAGCATTGGTCATTGGGAAGTATACAGGTGTTTTCAGGGGGAATTTTTGCTGGTGGTGGGGGGGGTCGGATTAGGGGTTAAGGGGGAGAATCTTTCCATGGAGGATGTTTCCTTGGGGGAAGGGACATTTCTATGAAGGGGTGCCGGATTTCCCAGCATTAATTAAAAAACGATCAGAAATTAAATAAAAAACAAGTTTTTTTAACTGAAAGTAAGGAGCAACATTAAAACTTAAAAAAAAACAGAAATGATTACGTATATGAGGGGGTTCGCCCCTTAGTCAATACCTTGCTCTTTACGCTAAAGTTTTTTAGTACTTTCAAAAGAGCTACCTATTTTAATTAATCGGCCTTTGTGATTCAGGGGTTTGTGATTCGAACAAAATTCGAACTTTAGCGTAAAGAGCAAGGTATTGGCTAGGGGGCAAACTCCCTAATATCCGTAATAAAAACATACGAATATAGAAATTCGTTACGTAAGCTAATTCGTAAGTTACGTCAGAACAAAATTTCGAAAAGTCATTTAGCCAAAAAAAAGGAAAATTAATATGCGAATTTCGTTTTAATTATTCATGTACAGTGCCATTCATGTACAGTACCAAATCAGCCAAAATCAAAGCTGCATTAATTCAAAAACGTTCAGAAATTAAATAAAAAACAAGTTTTTTTTAAAACTGAAAGTAAGGAGCATCATTAAAACTTAAAACGAACAGAAATTATTCCGTATATGAAAGGGGCTGTCTTCTCCTCAACGCCTCCCTCTCTACGCTAAAGTTTGATTCTGTCTCACAACTTTATTTTTTAAAACAATAAAAAACTTTAGCGTAAAGCGCGAGGCGTTGAGGAGGGGAATGCCCCTTTTATATACGTAATTATTTCTGTTCTTTTTAAGTTTTAATGTCGCTCCTTACTTTCAGTTAAAAAAACTTGTTTTTTTTTTATTTAATTGGACTCAGAGGCGAACAAGTGACTTAAATCTAATAGGCTTGCCTGCTTAGATTCTCAGGCCAACTAAAATTTTTAAATAAATCCCTATAAAATAAAGGGCGGATCCAAGATTTTTTTAGGGGGGGGGGCAAAATAGGTTGACCTCAAAACTTGCGTTAGGAGCAAGTTTAATTAACGCAATAATGCGTTAATTAAGTAACTTGCACTACTTTAGACTACGTTGGGGGGGAGAAGTGCCCCCTCACTGGGTCCGCCACCGTCTAAAATCCAAAGAATCTGAATTAGAATCACAGTGTCAGATTTAATATATTTGCGAACTTTATTGTAGAAGTTTCAAGTTCCTGTCTGTAAGAATATGGAATTTTGTGTCTTTTCCAGAAGATAGATCACGATTGGGTTTATTTTTTGTAAGAGAAGAGTTAGTCTAAGAAGTACTAGCTTGAAGTGGTCGTTCTTCCTATTTCAATTCAATTATATGCAAGTGCAACCAAAGATACGACTCTTCAAGTTCTAAATCGTTTTTTTTTTTTTAGATAATTTCGGAGACCACACTGCCTTTCCATGACGATAAATAAAAGTTCAAATAGGGAGAAAATCCTTTTAATAGACAGTGATGATGATAACAGTGATAGAAATTTGCAAAAATACCAGATATTTCGGTCACATATGCAGTGACCGTCATCAGTAGTAAAACTCTACATCAGTACTCATCAGTAGTTTTATTAATGATGACGGTCACTGCATAAGTGACCGAAATATCTGGTATTATTGTGAATTTCTATCTCTGTTATCATCATCACTGTGTATTAAGAGGATTTTATTACTGTTTGAACATTTATTTCTTGTTTTTTTTTTTTTGTACGCCTATGAAATGGGGCCGCTCAAACTGTAGAAAGATTGAAATATTTTGGTTTTTGATTTAAAACAGTTTAGCTATACAGACTGTATGTTATACCATGATATAATTTCTAACCAAGACTTGTAAGAAGAGCTGAGGTGGGAAACAACAATAATCTGCAACATGTTGCAACAATGGAAACTGCAATAATGTTGAAAACATCAATAACCTCAAATAAAAGTAACGAGTGGAATTAAACTAAAACCTCATAAATTGGGAATGAGCAGAGCTGTGAAGCTGAAAACAGTTTTGTTGTGCTTCATTTAAGCAGAGGATTTATTTTGTAAGGTTTTATTTTTATAAAACAAAATTTTTTAAAGATCATCAAAGGTCAGGGCTTTATAGAAGGAGAAGGAGCGGTGGCAGTTACTTCAAAACACCTTCCCGGCACATACTTTAGTTTATATACCCATCTCTGAAAGTTTCATTTTCCTAATCTAAGCTCTTTCCAAGATAGCAAAAAGTAGCTCAACTAGAATTTTACCTTAGGTTAATATTGAGCAAAATTTTTTTAAACTACTACTACTACTACTACTACTACTGACTCACCGCAGCAACAAGCCGCCTGAGGCCAACACAGCTACGCAAGCTCCTCCTCCACACCAATCTATTCAAAGCCTTCCTTTTTACACCCGCCCACGAAGTTCATATTTCCTTGAAATCTTTCTTTATGACGTCCTCTCACCCCAGACGAGGACGACCTGCTTTCCTTTTAGCCCTAGACGGTTGACCGAAAAGAAGAATCTTCGGCAATCTGTCATCCATCATCCGCAAAACGTGCCCTAGCCACCTTAACCTTTCTTTCATTATAGCCCTAGAGAGCGGTATTGAACCACATTTTTCGTATAACCTATTGTTTGAAATACGGTCCGTCAGCCGGGTGCCCAGAACAATCCTTAAGCAATTTCTCTAGAAAACATCTAGCAAGTCTTCATCCGCTTTTCGGAGCGTCCATGCTTCAGATCCATATTTTACCACTGCCATCACTGTAGCTTCTAATGTTCTAATCTTGGTTTGCAGATTTATCTCCCTATTCTTCCAAACTTTTTTTAACTGTAAAAAAAATCCTGAGCCTTGGCTATTCTATATTTAACATCTTCACTGCTCCCACCATCTTTACTAATAATACTACAAAGGTAAGTGAAGCTGGCCACCTGATCAATCTTTTCATAACCCAACGTCACCTTTTCATCTTCACTTATTCCTAGACTTAGTGACTTAGTCTTCCTATCATTAATTTTCAAACCAATTCTAGCACCCTGAACTTGCAAAACCTCTAAAACTTCATTCATTTTGCTTACACTTTCATCTAGGATTCTTAAATCATTTGCGTAATCCAAGTCCAGGAGACTTTTACCTCCCCATTTGATTCCGTGGTCTCCCATTGCCTTTCCTGCGCTCCTTAAAACAAATTCCATCAAAATAATCCATATAAAGGGGGGATAGAACACAACCCTGCTTAACTCCTGATTTATTACAAAACCAGCTGCTAACCTGATTTACTACCTTAACCGCAGCAGTGTTATTCTCGTACATAGCACTAATCACTTTAATGTATTTGTCTGGTATACCATACAAGGATAAGACCTTTGCTAAAGCTCTTCTATCAACAGAATCGAACGCTAGCTCATAATCTATAAAACTGAGCACCAAAGATGTTTGAAAACTCAGGTACTTCTCAATTATTAGCCTAAGAGTGAAAATTTGGTCGACACATCCTCTACCTTTTCTAGAACCGCACTGTTCTTCTCTTAGAACTTTGTCTATGGCATCTCTCAGTCTAAAAAGTATCATATTACTAAATAATTTACTACCTACAAAGACAACACTAATGCCTCGATAATTACCACACTCACTTTTATCACCTTTCTTATAAAGTGACTTAATTATGGTTTTCCTAAAATCGTTAGGTACTTCCCCTTTTTCAAAAATCATATTTATAATCTTCAGTAACTTAATTCTAACCTCAGAGCCACCATATTAGTAGGGAGCCAGGTATTACTCCTAGATACACTGCGTGCTGCCATCTATAATTGAGTCTAACGCTGACAGGTTATAATATATTCAAGGATTATTGATCCACTAATTGGTCAATGACACCATTTTCAAGGTCGATTTATTTGCTGTTTTTAAGTGTATTGACTCCGGGACGAAGTTTGCGCAAGCGCATTGAACTCTAACGGAGCAATGTATTAATCCACTAGAGGGGAAGTAGTTTTCTGAGAATAATCGAGGGGAATTATTGATCCACGAAAGGGGAATTAAGAAACAATATGGCTTCTTTGGTCTTTAGGTCTTAGAGATAAATGGTCTTTAGTGACAGAGATAAATTAATATTCTATTTTTTAAATATGGCTTCTCTGGTCATTAGTATTAGTGATAAATTCTTGAATTAATATGCTTTCGAAACCTTAATAGTGTAGCTAGGTTACGTTTAGGGATTATTTGGGCGAATCCGTTTGAGATATTTTAGAAGATGATTTAGGCGAAACAGTTTGAGACATTTTAGAAGATGATTTGGGTGAAACTCCGTGGTCGTATAATACACAAGCTCCATTTGAACAGTGTTGTAAGGTCCCAATACCCCAACCCAAAGGGCCCCCTACCCCAACCCCAAAGGGCCCCTCTCCCCGTAGCCCCAAAGGGGCCCCCTCCCTTGGGGCCCTCAAAGATCTCCAGGGCCCCCAAATAGCCCCCCTCTGCCCCCCCCCCCCGGGCCCCCAAGGAGCCCCCCCCCCATTTTTTTGATTTTTTTAAACTTTTTTTAAACTTTTTTTTCATTATTTTTATAACATGTTATATTTTTTCAATTTTTTTTACATGTCTTCGAATGATATGGAATATGCTTATGGCTCTAACAATTGTACTCTATGCTTGCTCAGTGTCATGACATGGCTTTCCCACTGGTACTCTATGGCCAGTTATTGACACTACCTAGTTTATTGCATGTATTAAATCAGTTTTTTTTACACAGTGGAACGATAAACACAACTAATATCTATAAAAAAGTGAATATGGAGCATTTTAAGAAAAAGTGTTCACATGATAGTATTATTGTAGCATTGAATGCTGACAAGGAGAAGTATTTCAACTATGAAATAAGTACAAGTGGTAACACTATTGGAAAAGTTTGTGTGCATTGTCGTGACAGTAAGGAATTAGATTTCTTTGGAGTATCAAAAAAAATTCAACTCTTATGATGGTGGATATGCGAGATTGAGATCTCCGGAGATGATTGCACTCAAATATAATGCCAACATAAAAATAATAGTTGATGTAGAGGGGCATCTTCTTGCTAGTGCTTGTGGTAACATGTTACCCGGTGTTAAACCATATCGTCAGCTTTTGGGTACTAGTATTCAAATGAAAGCAAAGACAACAAGAAAGGCCTACTTTTCTACTAATATCATAAACCATATCTTGTCTTCGTGCCAGAAATGTTACCTGTGTAAAAATAATGTGATAATAGACAGTGAAATTGCAAGAAAAATAAAAAGGACATTGACAGAAAATATCACGAAGGAATATAAAGATGAATCGATGAAAAACAAAGTATCAGCAAACGTTACTACCATTGATCAAACAGTCGATGAACCAAATAATAGCAATGACAAAAGCATACTGAGCCTCTCGATGACACACCTGTAAAAATTGAGTATGACTAAAAAGGGAATAATGATTATTCTACTGATTACGCAGTAAGAGAAGACGATAGCTATAGTATCAAGAGAGAATATGGTGAACCATTTAATGGAACAGATTCACAATGTCCAAGGTTGTTCGTTGATATTAATAATGTATAATAATGTATCCACCATATATTTAAATTAATATCATGCATGTCATTATTTCCTTAAAAATATGCTATCTATTACTTTGTTATATTTCCATTACTTCTAGGGTGCGCTAGCAGATTCATAGAGATTTTATTAGAAACAATGGCACATACAAATACATAGATTCAGACATACAAACAGAGAAAGACAGACACTTTAGAAATACAAACCAAAAAAAGACAAACACTTGGACTTGCAAAAACCAACCCAGACATACAAACAAATAGATTCAGACATACAAACAGAGAAAGACAGACACTTTAGACATACAAACCAACAAAGACAAACACTTGGACTTGCAAACACCAATCCAAACATACAAACAAATAGATTCAAACATACCAACAAATAAAGAAAGGCACATTAGACATACAAACCAACAATGGACTTGTAAACACCAACCCAGACATACAAACAAATAGATTCAGACATGCAAACAGAGAAAGAAAGACATATTAGACATACAAACGATTAATGGACATGCAAACATCAACCCAGACATACAAACAAATAGATTCAGACATGCAAACAGAGAAAGACAGGCACTTTAGACATACAAACCAACAAAGACAAATGCTTGGACTTGCAAACACCAACCCAGACATACAAACAAATAGATTCAGAGATACAAACAGACAAAGACGTGCACTTTAGACATACAAACCAACAATGGACTTGCAAACACCAGCCCAGACATACAAACATATAGATTCAGACATACAAACAGAGAAAGACAGGCACTTTAGACATACAAACCAACAAAGACAAACACTTAGACTTGCAAACACCAACCCAAACATACAAACAAATAGATTCCAACATACAAACTGAGAAAGAAAGGCACATTAGACAAAAAAACAACAATGGACTTGCCAACACCAACCCAGACATACAAACAAATAGATTAAGACATGCAAACAGAGAAAGAAAGGCACATTGGACATACAAACCAACAACGGACTTGCAAACATTACCCCCAGACATACAAATAAATAGATTCAGACATGCAAACAGAGAAAGACAGGCACTTTAGACATACAAACAAACAAATACAAACACTTGGACTTGCAAACACCAACACAGACATACAAACAAATAGATTTAGACATACAAAAAGAGAAAGACATGCACATTATACATACAAACCAACAATGGACTTGCAAACACCAACCCAGACATACAAACAAATAGATTCAGACATGCAAACATAGAAAAACATGCACTTTAGGCATACAAACCAATAAAGACAAACACTTAGACTTGGAAACTACAGCCCAGACATACAAACAAATAGATTCAGACATACAAACAGAGAAAGACATGCACTTTAGACATACAAACCAACAATGGACTTGCAAACACTAACCCAGACATACAAACAAATAGATTCAGACATACAAACAGAGAAAGAAAGCCACATTAGACATAAAAACCAACAATAAACTTGCAAACACCAACCCAGATATACAAACAAATAGATTCAGACATGCAAACAGAGAAAGACAGACACTTTAGACATACAAACCAACAAAGACAAACACTTGGACTTGCAAACACCAACCCAGACATATAAACAAATAGATTCAGACACACAAACAGAGAAAGACATGTACTTTAGACATACAAACTAACAAAAACAATTTACATAGATTCAGACATACAAACAGAGAAAGACATGTACTTTGGGCATACAAACCAACAAAGACAAACACATGGACTTGCAAACTCCAACCCAGACATACAAACAAATAGATTCAGACACACAAACAGAGAAAGACATGCACTTTAGACATACAAACCAACATATAACAATTCATGGACTTGCAAACACTAACCCTGACATACAAACAAATAGATTCAGACATACAAACAGAGAAAGACAGGCACTTTAGACATAAAAACCAACAAAGACAATTTACATAGATTCAAACATACCAACCGGGAGAGACAGGCACTGGAATAAGCAAACATCCGGCCAAACGCACAAGCAAACAGAGTGAGAGAAACATACAAATAAATATATTCAGAAATACAAACGGGGAAAAATAGGCACTGGAATAAGAAAACACATGCCCAACCACACAAGCAAAAAGAGTGAGAGACACATACAAATATATAGATTCAGATATGCAAACCCACAAAGACAGGAACTTGGATAAGCAAACAAATACCCAAACACACAAGCGAAAAGAGCGAGAGACAAAAACACATACAAATATATAGATTCAGAAATACAAACCGACAAAGACAGGCATTGGAATAGGCCAACACCCGCCCACACACACGCAAACACACATGCAAAAAGAGTGAGAGAGACAAAAACACATACAAATACCTACATTCAGATTCACAAACCGAGAAAGACAGGCATTGGAATATGCAAACACCCGTCCAGACACACAGGCAAAAAGATTGAGATCGACAAAAACACATACAAATACGTAGATTCAGACACACAGACAGAGAAAGACATTCGTTGAAATAAGCAGACAACCGCCCAGACAATAAGGCAAAAAGAGTGAGAGACAAAAACACATCAAAATACGTAGATTCAGACACACAAAGCGAGAAAGACATGCAATGGAATAAGCAAACACCCGCCCAGACACACAGGTAAAGAGAGTGAGAGAGACAAAAACACATAAAAATACATGGATTCAGACACACAAACTGAGAAAGACAGGCATTGAAATAAGCAAACATCCCGCCCAGAATCACAGGCAAAAAGAGTGAGAGAGACAACAACACATTAAAATACGTAGATTCAGGCAGACAAACCGAGAAAGACATGCATTGAAATAAGCAAACACCCACCCAGACAAACTGGCAAAAAGAGAGAGAGAGACAAAAACACATTAAAATACGTAGATTCAGAAACACAAACCGAGAAAGACATGCATTGGAATAGGCAAACACCCACCCAGACACACAGGCAAAAAGAGTGAGAGAGACAAAAACACATAAAAATACGTAGATTCAGACACACAAAGCGAGAGAGACATGCATTGGAATAAGCAAACTCATGCCCAAACACACAAGCAAAACGAGTGAGAGACACATACAAATACGTAGATTCACACACACAAAAGAAGAAAGACATGCATTGGAATAAGCAAACACCCGTCCCAGAGATACAGAAAAAAAAATGTGAAAGACAAAAAAACATAAAAATACGTAGATTCAGACACACAAACCGAGAAAGACAGACATTGGAATAAGCAAACACCCGCCCAGACACACACAGGCGAAAAGAGTGAGGAAGACAAAAAAACATACAAATATGTAGATTCAGACACACAAACCGAGAAAGACATGCAATTGAATAAGCAAACACCCACCCAGACACACAGTCAAACAGTGTGAGAGAGACAAAAACACATAAAAATAAGTAGATTCAGACACACAGTCTAACATATTGAGAAATACAAAAAAACATACAAATACGTAAATTCAGACACACAAACAGAGAAAGACATTCAATGGAATAAGCAAACACCAACCCAGACACACACGCACAAAGAGTGAGAGAGACAAAAACACATTAAAATACGTAGATTCAGACACACAAACCGAGAAAAACATGCATTGGAATAGGCAAACACCCACCCAGACACACAGGCAATAAGAGTGAGAGATACAAAAACACATACAAATACGTAGATTCAGACACACAAACCGAGAAAGACATGCAATGAAATAAACAAACTCATGCCCAAACACACAAGCAAAAAGAGTGAGAGACACATACAAATACGTAGATTCAGACACACAAACCAAGAAAGACATTCATTGGAATAAGCAAACACCCGTCCCAGAGATACAGAAAAAAAGAATGTGAAAGACAAACACGCATACAATTACGTATATTTAGACAAACAAACCGAGAAAGACAGACATTGGAATAAGCAAACACCCGCCCAGACACACACAGGCAGAAAAATTGAGGAAGACAAAAAACATACAAATATGTAGATTCAGAAACACAAACCAAGAAAGACAGGCATTGGAATAAACAAACACCCGCCCACACACACACAGGTAAAAAGAGTGAGAGAGAAAAAAACACATACAAATACGTAGATTCAGACAGACAAACCGAGAAAGACATGCAATTGAATAAGCAAGCACCCGCCCAGACACATGCAAAAAGAGTGAGAGAGACAAAAACACATAAAAATATGTAGATTCAGACAAACAAACCGAGAAAGATAGGCATTGGAATAGGCAAACACCCACCCAGACACACAGGCAAAAAGAGACAAAAACACATACAAATATGTAGATTCAGACACACAAATCGAGAAAGACATGCAATGGAATAAGCAAACTCATGCCCAAACACACAAGCAAAAAGAGTGAGAGATACATACAAATACGTAGATTCAGACACAAAAACCAAGAAAGACATGAATTGGAATAAGCAAACACCCACCCAGACAAACAGGCAAAAAGAGAGGGAGAGACAAAAACACATTAAAGTACGTAGATTCAGACACACAAACCGAGAAAGACATACATTGGAATAGGCAAACCCCCGCCCAGACACACATGCAAAAAGAGTGAGAGCGACAAAAACACATACAAATACGTAGATTCAGGCACACAAAGCGAGAAACACATGCAATGGAATAAGCAAACACCCACCCAGACACACAGGCAAAAAGAGTGAGAGAGACAAAAACAAAAAAAAATAAGTAGATTCAGACACACAAACCGAGAAAGACATGCAATGGAATAAGCAAACACCCACCCAGACACACAGGCAAAAAGAGTGAGAGAGACAAAAACACTTACAAATACGTAGATTCAGACACACAAAGCGAGAAAGACATGCAATGTAATAAGCAAACTCATGCCCAAACACACAAGCAAAAAGAGTGAGAGACGCATACAAATACGTAGATTCAGACACACAAACCAAGAAAGACATGCATTGGAATAAGCAAGCACCCGTCCCAGAGATACAGAAAAAAAATGTGAAAGACAAAAACGCATACAAATACGTAGATTCAGACACACAAACCGAGAAAGACAGACATTGGAATAAGCAAACACCCGCCCAGACACACACAACCGAAAAGAGTGAGGAAGACAAAAAAACATACAAATATGTAGATTCAGACACACAAACCGAGAAAGACATGCAATGGAATAAGCAAACTCATGCCCAAACACACAAGCAAAAAGAGTGAGAGACACATACAAATACGTAGATTCAGACACAAAAACCAAGAAAGACATGCATTGGAATAAGCAAACACCCACCCAGACAAACAGGCAAAAAGAGAGGGAGAGACAAAAACACATTAAAGTACGTAGATTCAGACACACAAACCGAGAAAGACATACATTGGAATAGGCAAACCCCCGCCCAGACACACAGGCAAAAAGAGTGAGAGCGACAAAAACACATACAAATACGTAGATTCAGGCACACACAGCGAGAAACACATGCAATGGAATAAGCAAACACCCACCCAGACATACAGGCAAAAAGAGTGAGAGAGACAAAAAACACATACAAATACGTAGATTCAGACACACAAACCGAGAAAGACATGTAATGGAATAAGCAAACACCCACCCAGAAACACAGGCAAAAAGAGTGAGAGAGACAAAAACACATACATATACGTAGATTCAGACACACAAAGCGAGAAAGACATGCATTGGAATAAGCAAACTCATGCCCAAACACACAAGCAAAAAGAGTGAGAGACGCATACAAATACGTAGATTCAGACACACAAACCAAGAAAGACATGCATTGGAATAAGCAAGCACCCGTCCCAGAGATACAGAAAAAAAATGTGAAAGACAAAAACGCATAAAAATACGTAGATTCAGACACACAAACCGAGAAAGACAGACATTGGAATAAGCAAACACCCGCCCAGACACACACAGGCGAAAAGAGTGAGGAAGACAAAAAAACATACAAATATGTAGATTCAGACACACAAACCGAGAAAGACATGCATTGGAATAAGCAAACACCCACCCAGATAAACAGGCAAAAAGTGTGAGAGTGACAAAAACACATAAAAATACGTAGATTCAGACACACAGGCAAAAAGAGTGAGAGAGACAAAAACCCATACAAATAAGTAAATTCAGACACACAAACCGAGAAAGACATTCATTGGAATAAGCAAACACCCGCCCAGACAAACAGGCAAAAAGAGTGAGAGAGACTAAAACACATTAAAATACGTAGATTCAGACACACAAACCGAGAAAGACATGCATTGGAATAGGCAAACACCCACCCAGACACACAGGCAATAAGAGTGAGAGATACAAAAACACATACAAATACGTAGATTCAGGCACACAAACCGAGAAAGACATGCAATGAAATAAACAAACTCATGCCCAAACACACAAGCAAATAGAGTGAGAGACACATACAAATACGTAGATTCAGACACACAAACCAAGAAAGACATTCATTGGAATAAGCAAACACCCGTCCCAGAGATACAGAAAAAAAGAATGTGAAAGACAAAAACGCATACAATTACGTATATTTAGACAAACAAACCGAGAAAGACAGACATTGGAATAAGCAAACACCCGCCCAGACACACACAGGCAGAAAAATTGAGGAAGACAAAAAACATACAAATATGTAGATTCAGAAACACAAACCAAGAAAGACAGGCATTGGAATAAACAAACACCCGCCCACACACACACATTTAAAAAGAGTGAGAGAGAAAAAAACTCATACAAATACGTAGATTCAGACAGACAAACCGAGAAAGACATGCAATTGAATAAGCAAGCACCCGCCCAGACACATGCAAAAAGAGTGAGAGAGACAACAACACATAAAAATATGTAGATTCAGACAAACAAACCGAGAAAGATAGGCATTGGAATAGGCAAACTCATGCCCAAACACACAAGCAAAAAGAGTGAGAGACGCATACAAATACGTAGATTCAGACACACAAACCAAGAAAGACATGCATTGGAATAAGCAAGCACCCGTCCCAGAGATACAGAAAAAAAATGTGAAAGACAAAAACGCATACAAATACGTAGATTCAGACACACAAACCGAGAAAGACAGACATTGGAATAAGCAAACACCCGCCCAGACACACACAACCGAAAAGAGTGAGGAAGACAAAAACACATACAAATACGTAGATTCAGACACACAAACCGAGAAAGACATGCATTGGAATAAGCAAACACCCCCCCAGACACACAGGCAAAAAGTGTGAGAGAGACAAAAACACATTAAAATACGTAGATTCAGACACACAAACCGAGAAAGACATGCATTGGAATAGGCAAACACCCACCCAGACACACAGGCAATAAGAGTGAGAGAGACAAAAACACATACAAATACGTAGATTCAGACACACAAACTGAGAAAGACATACAATGGAATAAGCAAACTCATGCCCAAACACACAAGCAAAAAGAGTGAGAGACACATTCAAATACGTAGATTCAGACACACAAACCAAGAAAGGCATGCATTGGAATAAGCAAACACCCATCCCAGAGATACAGAAAAAAAGAATGTGAAAGACAAAAACGCATACAATTACGTAGATTTAGACAAACAAACCGAGAAAGACAGACATTGGAATAAGCAAACACCCGCCCAGACACATACAGGCAGAAAAATTGAGGAAGACAAAAAAACATACAAATATGTAAATTCAGACACACAAACCAAGAAAGACAGGCATTGGAATAAACAAACACCCACCCACACACACACAGGTAAAAAGAGTGAGAGAGAAAAAAACACATACAAATACGTAGATTCATACAGACAAACCGAGAAAGACATGTAATTGAATAAGCAAGCACCCGCCCAGACAAATGCAAAAAGAGTGAGAGAGACAACAACACATAGAAATATGTAGATTCAGACAAACAAACCGAGAAAGATAGGCATTGGAATAGGCAAACACCCACCCAGACACACAGGCAAAAAGAGACAAAAACAAAGACAAATATGTAGATTCAGAAACACAAACCAAAAAAGACATGCAATGGAATAAGCAAACTCATGCCCAAACACACAAGCAAAAAGAGTTAGAGACACATACAAATACGTAGATTCAGACACACAAACCAAGAAAGACATGCATTGGAATAAGAAAACACCCGTCCCAGAGATACAGAAAAATAGAGTTTGAAAGACAAAAACGCACACAAATACGTAGATTCAGACAAACTAACCGAGAAAGACAGACATTGGAATAAGCAAACACCCGCCCAGACAAACACAGGCAAAAAGAGTGAGGAAGACAAAAAAACATACAAATATGTAGATTCAGAAACACAAACCAAGAAAGACAGGCATTTGAATAAACAAACACCCACCCACACACACACAGGTAAAAAGTTTGAGAGAGAAAAAAACACATACAAATACGTAGATTCAGACAGACAAACCGAGAAAGACATGCTATTGAATAAGCAAGCACCCACCCACACATACAGACAAAAAGACAAAAACAGACAAAACACAAAAACACAGACAAAAACACAAAAAATATGTAGATTCAGACACACAAACAGACAAAGACAGGCATTAGAATAAGCAAACACCCGCCCAGACACAAAGGTAAAAAGAGAGAGAGACACAAACAAATACGTAGATTAAGGCACACAAATCGATAAAGACATGCAATGGAATAAGCAAACACCCGCCCAGACACACAGGTAAATAGAGAGAGAGACACAAACAAATACGTAGATTAAGGCACACACATAGATAAAGACATGCAATGGAATAAGCAAACACCCGCCCAGACACACAGGCGAAAAGAGTGAGAAAGACAAAAACACATACAAATATGTAGATTCAGACACACAAAGTGAGAAAGACATGCAATGGAATAAGCAAACACCCGCCCAGACGCACAGACAAAGAGAGTGAGAGAGACAAAAACACATAAAAATACATAGATTCAGACACAAAAACCAAAAAAGACATACAGGCGAAAAGAGTGAAAAAGACAAAAACATACAAATACGTAGATTCAGACACACAAAGTGAGAAAGACATGCAATGGAATAAGCAAACACCCTCCCAGACACACAGGCAAAGAGAGTGAGAGAGAAAAAAACACATAAAAATATGTATATTCAGACACACAAACCGAGAAATACATGCATTGGAATAAGCAAACACCCGCCCACACTAACACAGGTAAAAAGAGTGAGAGAGAAAAAAAACACATACAAATACGTAGATTCAGATAGACAAACTGAGAAAAACATGCAATTGAATAAGCAAGCACTCACCCAGACCCATGCAAAAAGAGTGAGAGGGACAAAAACACATAGAAATATGTAGATTCAGACACACAAACCGAGAAAGACAGGCATTGGAATAGGCAAACACCCGCCCAGACACACAGGCAAAAAAAGATAAAAACACAAACAAATATGTAGATTCAGACACACAAACCAAGAAAGACATGCATTGGAATAAGCAAACATCCGCCCACACACAGGTAAAAAGAGTGAGAGACACAAAAAATACGTAGATTCAGACACACAAACCGAGAAAGACAAACATTGGAAAAAGCAAACACCCACCCAGACACACAGAAATAAAGAGTGAGAGAGACAAAAACACATACAAATATGTAGATTCAGACAAACAAACCGAGAAAGACATGCATTTGAATAAGCAAACACCCGCCCACACACATACAGGTAAAAAGAGTGAGAGAGAAAAAAACACATACAAATACGTAGATTCAGACAGACAAACCGAGAAAGACATGCAAATGGAATAAGCAAGCACCCACCCAGACACATGCAAAAGAAGTGAGAGAGACAAAAACACATAGAAATATGTAGATTCAGACACACAAACCGAGAAAGACAGGCATTGGAGTAGGCAAACACCCGTCCAGACACACAGGCAAAAAGAGACAAAACACATACAAATATGTAGATTCAGACACAAAAACCGAGAAAGACATGCATTGGAATAAGCAAACACCCGCCCAAACACACAGACATAAAGAGTGAGAGAGACAAAAACACATACAAATGCATAGATTCAGACAGACAAACCGAGAAAGATATGCAAATGGAATAAGCAAGCACCCGCCCATAGACATGCAAAAAGAGTGAGAGAGACAAAAACACATAGAAATATGTAGATTCAGACACAAAAACCGAAAAAGACAGGCATTGGAATAGGCAAAAACCCGCCTAGACACACAGGCAAAAAGAGACAAAAACACATACAAATATGTAGATTTAGACACACAAACGAAGAAAGACATGCATTGGAATAAGCAAACACCCGTCCCAGAGATACAGAAAAAAAGAGTGTGAAAGACAAAAACGCATACAAATACATAGATTCAGACACACAAACCGAGAAAGACAGACATTGGAATAAGCAAACACCCACCCACACACACACAGGTAAAAAGAGTGCGAGAGAAAAAAACACATACAAATACGTATATTCAGACAGACGAACTGAGAAAGACATGCAAATGGAATAAGCAAGCACCCACCCCGACACATGCAAAAGAAGTGAGAAAGACAAAAACACATACAAATATGTAGATTCAGACACACAAACCGACAAAGACAGGCATTGGAATAAGCAAACACCCGCCCACACACACAGGTAAAAAGAGTGAGAGACACAAACAAATACGAAGATTCAGACACACACACCGAGAAAGACAGGCATTGGAATAAGCAAACACCCACCCAGACACACAGAAAAAAAGAGTGAGAGAGACAAAAACACCACAAACCGAGAAAGACATGCGTTGGAATAGGCAAACACCCGCCCAGACACAGGCAAAAAGAGTAAGAGAAACAAAAACACATACAAATATGTAGATTCAGACATACAAACCGAGAAAGACAGACATTGGAATATGCAAACACCCGCCCAGACATACAGGCAAAAAGAGTGAGAGAAACAAAGACACATATAAATACGTAAATTCAGACACTCAAACCGAGAAAGACATACATTTGAATAAGCAAACACCCGCCCAGAAACACAGGCAAAAAGAGTGAGAGAGACAAAGACACATACAAATACGTAAATTCAGACACATAAACCGAGAAAGACATGCATTGGAATAAGCAAACACCCACCCACACTAACACAGGTAAAAAGAGTCTGAGAGAAAAAAACACATACAAATACGTAGATTCAGATAGACAAACTGAGAAAGACATGCAATTGAATAACCAAGCACCCACCCAGACGCATGCAGAAAGAGTGAGAGAGACAAAAACACATAGAAATATGTAGATTCAGACAAACAAACTGAAAAAGACAGGCATTGGAATAGGCAAACACCCGCCCAGACACACAGGCAAAAAGAGACAAAACACATACAAATATGTAGATTCAGACACACAAACCAAGAAATACATGCCTTGGAATAAGCAAACATCCGCCCAGACACACAGACAAAAAGAGTGAGAGAGACAAAAACACTTACAAATATGTAGATTCCGACACACAAACCGACAAAGACAGGCATTGGAATAAGCAAACATCCGCCCACACACAGGTAAAAAGAGTGAGAGACACAAACAAATACGTAGATTCAGACACACGAACCGAGAAAGACAGGCATTGGAAAAAGCAAACACCCACCCAGACACACAGAAAAAAAGAGTGAGAGAGACAAAAACATATACAAATATGTAGATTCAGACACACAAACCAAAAAAGACATGCATTCGAATAAGCAAACACCCGCCCACACACACAGCCAAAAAGAGTGAGAGAGACAAAAACACATACAAATATGTAGATTCAGACACACAAACCGACAAAGACATGCATTCGAATAAGCAAACCCCCGCCCACACACACAGCCAAAAAGAGTGAGAAAGACCAAAACACATACAAATATGTAGATTCAGACACACAAACCGACAAAGACATGCCTTGGAATAAGCAAACACCCACCCAGACACACAGAAAAAAAGAGTGAGAGAGACAAAAACACATACAAATATGTAGATTCAGACACACAAACCGAGAAAGACATGCGTTGGCATAGGCAAACACCCGCCCAGACACACAGACAAAAAGAGTGAGAGAAACAAAAACACATACAAATATGTAGATTCAAGCATACAAACCGAGAAAGACAGTCATTGGAATATGCAAACACCCGCCCAGACATACAGAAAAAAAGAGTGAGAGAAACAAAGACACATATAAATAAGTAAATTCAGACACTCAAACCGAGAAAGACATTCTTTAGAATAAGCAAACACCCGCCCAGAAACACAGGCAAAAAGAGGGAGAGAGACAAAAATACATACAAATACTTAAATTCAGACACACAAACCGAGAAAGACATGCATTGGAATAAGCAAAAACCCGCCCACACTAACACAGGTAAAAAGAGTGAGAGAGAAAAAACACATACAAATACGTAGATTCAGATAGACAAACTGAGAAAGACATGCAATGGAATAAGCAAGCACCCATCCAGACGCATGCAGAAAGAGTGAGAGAGACAAAAACACATAGAAATATGTAGATTCAGAAACACAAACCGAGACAGACATGCATTGGAATAGGCAAACACCCGCCCAGACACACAGGCAAAAAGAGACAAAACACATACAAATATGTATATTCAGACACACAAACCAAGAAAGACATGCATTGGAATAAGCAAACATCCGCCCACACACACAGACAAAAAGAGTGAGAGAGACAAAAGCACATACAAATATGTAGATTCCGACACACAAACCGACAAACTCAGGCATTGGAATAAGCAAACATCCGCCCACACACACACAGGTAAAAAGAGTGAGAGAGAAAAAAACACATACAAATACGTAGATTCAGACAGACAAACCGAGAAAGACATGCAAATGGAATAAGCAAGCACCCGCCCAGACACATGCAAAAGAAGTGAGAGAGACAAAAACACATAGAAATATGTACATTCAGACACACAAACCGAGAAAGACAGGCATTGGAATAGGCAAAAACCCGCCCAGACACACAGGCAGAAAGAGACAAAAACACATACAAATATGTAGATTCGGACACACAAACCACGAAAGACATGCATTGGAATAAGCAAACACCCGCCCACACGCACAGGCAGAGAGAGTGAGAGTGACAAAAACACATACAAATAAATAGATTCAGACATACAAACCGACAAAGACAGGCATTGGGACAAGCAAAAACCCGCCCTCACACACAGGTAAAAAGAGTGAGAGACACAACCAAATACGTAGATTCAGACACACAAACCAAGAAAGACAGGCATTGGAATAAGCAAACACCCACCCAGGCACACAGAAAAAAAGAGTGAGAGAGACAAAAACACATACAAATAGGTAGATTCAGAGACACAAACCGAGAAAGACATCCATTGGAATAGGCAAACAACCGCCCAGACACACAGTCAAAAAGAGTGAGAGAGACAAAAACACATACAAATATGTAGATTCAGACACACAAACCGAGAAAGACAGACATTGGAATATGCAAACACCCGCCCAGACACACAGGCAAAAAGAGTGAGAGAAACAAAGACACATATAAATACGTAAATTCAGACACTCAAACCGAGAAAGACATACATTAGAATAAGCAAACACCCGCCCAGACACACAGGCAAAAAGAGTGAGAGAGACAAAAATACATACAAATACATAGATTCAGACAGACAAACCGAGAAAGACATGCAAATGGAATGAGCAAGCAGCCACCCAGATACATGCAAAAAGAGTGAGAGAGGCAAAAACACATAGAAATATGTAGATTCAGACACACAAACCGAGAAAGACAGGCATTGGAATAGGCAAACACCCGCCCAGACACACAGGTAAAAAGAGTGAGAGACACAAAAAAATACGAAGATTCAGACACACAAACTGAGAAAGACGGGCATTGGAATAAGCAAACACCCACCCAGACACACAGAAAAAAAGAGTGAGAGAGACAAAAACACATACAAATATGTAGATTCAGACACACAAACCGAGAAAGACATGCGTTGGCATATGCAAACACCCGCCCAGACACACAGACAAAAAGAGTGAGAGAAACAAATACACATACAAATATGTAGATTCAAGCATACAAACCGATAAAGACAGACATTGTAATATGCAAACACCCGCCCAGACACACAGACAAAAAGAGTGAGAGAGACAAAGACATATACAAATACTTAAATTCAGACACACAAACCGAGAAAGACATACATTAGACTAAGCAAACACCCGCCCAGACACACAGGCAAAAAGAGTGAGAGAGACAAAGACACATACAAATACGTACATTCAGACACACAAACCGAGAAAGACATGCATTGGAATAAGCAAAGACCCGCCCACACTAACACAGGTAAAAAGAGTGAGAGAGAAAAAAACACATACAAATACGTAGATTCAGATAGACAAACTGAGAAAGACATGCAATGGAATAAGCAAGCACCCATCCAGACGCATGCAGAAAGAGTGAGAGAGACAAAAACACATAGAAATATGTAGATTCAGAAACACAAACCGAGAAAGACAGTCATTTGAATAGGCATACACCCGCCCAGACACACAGGCAAAAAGAGACAAAACACATACAAATATGTAGATTCAGACACACAAACCAAGAAAGACATGCATTGGAATAAGCACACACCCGCCAACACACACAGACAAAAAGAGTGAGAGAGACAAAAGCACATACAAATATGTAGATTCCGACACACAAACCGACAAACTCAGGCATTGGAATAAGCAAACATCCGCCCACACACACACAGGTAAAAAGAGTGAGAGAGAAAAAAACACATACAAATACTTAGATTCAGACAGACAAACCAAGAAAGACATGCAAATGGAATAAGCAAGCACCCGCCCAGACACATGCAAAAGAAGTGAGAGAGACAAAAACAAATAGAAATATGTAGATTCAGACACACAAACCGAGAAAGACAGGCATTGGAATAGGCAAAAACCCGCCCAGACACACAGGCAAAAAGAGACAAAAACACAAACAAATATGTAGATTCAGACACACAAACCAAGAAAGACATGCATTGGAATAAGCAAACACCCGCCCACACACACAGCCAAAAAGAGTGAGAAAGACAAACACACATACAAATATGTAGATTCAGACACACAAACCGACAAAGACAGGCATTGGAATAAGCAAACACCCGCCCACACACACAGGTAAAAAGAGTGAGAGACACAACCAAATACGTAGATTCAGACACACAAACCGAGAAAGACGGGCATTGGAATAAGCAAACACCCACCCAGGCACACAGAAAAAAATAGTGAGAGAGACAAAAACACATACAAATATGTAGATTCAGACACACAAACCGAGACAGACATGCGTTGGCACAAGCAAACACCCGCCCAGACACACAGGCAAAAAGAGTGAGAGAGACAAAAACACAAACAAATATGTAGATTCAGACACACAAACCGAGAAAGACAGACATTGGAATATGCAAACACCCACCCAGACACACAGGCAAAAAGAGTGAGAGAAACAAAGACACATATAAATATGTAAATTCAGACACTCAAACCGAGAAAGACATTCATTAGAATAAGCAAACACCCGCCCAGACACACAGGCAAAAAGAGTGAGAGAGACAAAGACGCATATAAATACATAGATTCAGACAGACAAACTGACAAAGACCAGAAAATGGAATGAGAAAGCAGCCACCCAGATACATGCAAAAAGAGTGAGAGACACAAAAACAAATACAAATATGTAGATTCAGACAATCAAACCGAGAAAGACAGACATTAGAATAGGCAAACACCCGCCCAGACACACAGGTAAAAAGAGTGAGAGACACAAAAAAATACGAAGATTCAGACACACAAACTGAGAAAGACGGGCATTGGAATAAGCAAACACCCACCCAGACACACAAAAAAAAAGAGTGAGATAGACAAAAACACATACAAATATGTAGATTCAGACACACAAACTGAGAAAGACATGCATTGGAATAGGCAAACACCCGCCAAGACACACAGGCAAAAAGAGTGAGAGAGACAAAAACACATACAAATATGTAGATTCAGACACACAAACCGAGAAAGACAGACATTGGAATATCAAACACCCGCCCAGACACACAGGCAAAAAGAGTGAGAGAGACAAAGACACATATAAATACATAGATTCAGACAGACAAACTGAGAAAGACATGCAAATGGAATAAGCAAGCAGCCACCCAGACACATGCAAAAAGAGTGAGAGAGACAAAAACACATAGAAATATGTAGATTCAGACACTCAAACCGAGAAAGACATACATTAGAATAAGCAAACACCCGCCCAGACACACAGGCAAAAAGAGTGAGAGAGACAAAAACACATAAAAATACATAGATTCAGACAGACAAACAGAGAAAGACCTGAAAATGGAATAAGCAAGCAGCCACCCAGACACATGCAAAAAGAGTGAGAGAGACAAAAACAAATAGAAATATGTAGATTCAGACACACAAACCGAGAAAGACAGTCATTGGAATAGGCAAACACCCGCCCAGACACACAGGCAAAAAAAGACAAAAACACATACAAATATGTAGATTCAGACACACAAACCAAGAAAGACATGCATTGGAATAAGCAAACACCCGCCCACACACACAGCCAAAAAGAGTGAGAAAGACAAAAACACATACAAATATGTAGATTCAGACACAAAAACCGACAAAGACAGTCATTTGAATAAGCAAACACCCGCCCACACACACAGGTAAAAAGAGTGAGAGACACAAACAAATACGAAGATTCAGACACACAAACCGAGAAAGACAGGCATTGGAATAAGCAAACACCCACCCAGACACACAGACAAAAAGAGTGAGATAGACAAGAACACATACAAATATGTAGATTCAGACACACAAACCGAGAAAGCCATGCATTGGAATAGGCAAACACCCGCCCAGACACACAGGCAAAAAGAGTGAGAGAGACAAAAACACATACAAATACGTATATTCAGACACACAAACCCAGAAAGACATACATTAGAATAAGCAAACACCCGCCCAGACACAGAGGCAAAAAGAGTGAGAGAGACAAAACACATACAAATACATAGATTCAGACGCAAAAACCGAGAAAGACAGGCATTGGAATAAGCAAACACCCACCCAGACACACAGACAAAAAGAGTGAGAGAGACAAAAACACATACAAATACATAGATTCAGACACAAAAACTGAGAAAGACTGGCATTGGAATAGGCAAACACCCACCTAGACATGCAAGCAAAAAGAGTGAGAGAGACAAACAACTATGTAGATTCAGACACATAAACCGAGAAAGACATGCATTTGAATAGGCAAACACCCGCCCAGACACACATGCAAAAAGAGTGAGAGAGACAAAAACACATACAAATACACAATCCGAGAAAGACATGCATTGGAATATGCAAATAACCGCCCAGACACAAAGGCAAAAAAAGTGAAAGAGACAAAAACACATACAAATATGTAGATTCAGATATACAGTCCGAGATAATTTCGGAGACCACACTGCCTTTCCATGACGATAAATAAAAGTTCAAATAGGGATAAAATCCTTTTAATAGACAGTGATGATAGGAATTCACAAAAATACCAGATATTTCGGTCACATATACAGTGACCGTCATCAGTAGTTGGATCAACCGAATCCAAGAAGGTCAAAGAGAATAGCTTCCGCCTTTGCTTTGAAAAGAATTAGAGATTCAAACAATATGTAGTGTTATTTGATTTAGTATATAAACTTTTGTTTTAAATTGTTTTATTTTAGTTTTACTACTGATGACGGTCACTGTATATGTGACCGAAATATCTGGTATTTTTGTGAATTTCTATCATCACTGTCTATTAAAAGGATTTTATCCCTATTTGAACTTTTATTTACAGTCCGAGAAAGACATTCATTAGAATAAACATACACCCGCCCAGACACACAGGCAAAAAGAGTGAGAGAGACAAAAACACATATAAATACGTAGATTCAGACATACAAACCGAGAAAGACGTGCAATAGAATAAGCAAACACTCGCCCAGACACACAGGCAAAAAGAGTGAGAGAGACAAAAACACATACAAATACATAGATTCAGACAAACAAACCAAGAAAGACAGGCATTGGAATAAGCAAACACCCGCCCAGACATGCAAGCAAAAGAGTGAGAGAGACACACAACTATGTAGATTCAGACACACAAACCGAGAAAGACATACATTGGAATAGGCAAACACCCGCCCAGACAAGCAAGCAAAAAGAGTGAGAACGACAAAAACACATACAAATACACAAACTGAAGATGACATGCATTGGAATAGGCAAACACCCGACGGAAGACACAGGCAAAAAGAGTGAGAGACAAAAACACACACAAATATATAGATTTAGACATTTAGCCGACAAGGACAGGCACTTTGACTTGCAAACACCTGTCCCAGACACATAGGCAATGAGAGTAAGAGAGATAAAAACACATACAAATGCATAGAATCAGATATACAAACATACAGAGATAGGCACCGGAACATGGAAACACAGAAATACCAATACATATATATATATATATATATATATATATATATATATATATATATATATATATATATATATATATATATATATATATATATATATATATATATATATATATATATATATATATATATATATATATATATATATATATATATATATATATATATATATATATATATATATATATATATATATATATATATATATATATATATATATATATATATATATATATATATATATATTTTTTTTTTTATGGTTTTGGTATTTCTGTGTTTCCATGTTCCAGTGCCTATCTCTGTATGTTTGTATATCTGAATTTATGTATTTGTATGTGTTTTTGTCTCTCTCACTCTCCTTGCCTATGTGTCTGGGACAGGTGTTTGCATGTCAAAGTGCCAGTCCTTGTCGGCTAAATGTCTAAATCTATATATTTGTATGTTTTTTTGTCTCTCACTCTTTTTACCTGTGTGTCTAGGTGGGTGTTTGCCTTTTCCAATGCATGTCTTTCTCGGTTTGTGTATTTGTATGTGTATTTGTCTCTCTCACTCTTTTTGCTTGCATGTCTGGGCGGGTGTTTGCCTATTCCAATGTATGTCTTTCTCGGTTTGTGTGTCTGAATCTACGTATTTGTTTGTGTCTCTCACTCTTTTTGTCTGTGTGTGCGGGTGGCTGTTGGCTTATTCCAATGCATGTCTTTCTTGGTTTGTGTGTCTGAATCGACATATTTGTATGTGTTTTTGTCTCTTTTTGCCTGTGTGTCTGGGCGGGTGTTTGCTTATTCCAATGCCTGTCTTTCTCGGTCTGTGTGTCTGAATCTACATATTTGTGTGTGTTTTTTTCTCTTTTTGCCTGTGTGTCTGGGCGGGTGTTTGCTTATTATAATGCCTGTCTTTCTCGGCTTGTGTGTCTGAATCTACATACTTGTATGTGTTTTTGTCTCTCTCACTCTTTTTGCATGTGTCTGGGCAGGTGCTTGCTTATTCTATTTCATGTCTTTCTCAGTTTGTCTGTCTAAATCTACGTATTGGTATGTGTTTTTGTCTCTCTCACTCTTTTTACCTGTGTGTGTGTGGGTGGGTGTTTGCTTATTCCAATGTCTGTCTTTCTACGTTTGTGTGTCTGAATCTACGTATTTGTATGTGTTTTTGTCTCTCTCACTCTTATTGCCGGTGTGTCTGGGCGATTGTTTGCTTATTCTAATGCATGTGTTTCTCAGTTTGTGTGTCTGAATCTACGTATTTGTATGTGTTTTTGTCTCTCTCACTCTTTTTGCCTGTGTGTCTGGGCGGGGTGTTTGCTTATTCCAATGCCTGTCTTTCTCGGTTTGTGTGTCTGAATCTATGTATTTTTATGTGTTTTTGTCTCTCTCACTCTTATTGCCTGTGTGTCTGGGCAAGTGTTTGCTTATTCCAATGCATGTCTTTCTCAGTTTGTGTGTCTGAATCTACGTATTTGTGTGTCTTTTTCTCTCTCACTCCTTTTGCCTGTGTGTCTGGGCGGGTGTTTGCTTATTTCATTGCATGTCTTTCTCATTTTGTGTGTCTGAATCTACGTATTTGTATGTTTTTTTGTCTCTCTCACTCTGTTTGCCTGTGTGTCTGGGCGGGTGTTTGCTTATTCCAATGCATGTCTGTCTCGGTGTGTGTGTCTGAATCTACGCATTTGTATATGTTTTTGTCTCTCTCTCTCTCTTTTTGACTGTGTGTCTGGGTGGGTGTTTTCTTATTACAATGCATGTCTTTCTCGGTTTGTGTGTCTGAATCTACGTATTTGTATGTGTTTTTGTCTCTCTCACTCCTTTTGCCTCTGTGTCTGAATCTACGTATTTGTATGTGTTTTTGCCTCTCTCAATCTTTTTGCCTGTGTGTCTGGACGGGTTTTGCCAATTCCGATGCCTCTCTTTCTCGGTTTGTGAATCTGAATGTACGTTTTTGTATGTGTTTTTGTCTCTCTCACTCTTTTTGCATATGTGTGTGTGTGGGCGGGTGTTTGCCTATTCCAATGCCTGTCTTTGTCGGTTTGCATTTCTGAAAATACATATTTGTATGTGTCTCTCACTCTTTTTCTTGTGTGTTTGGGCATATTTTTTCTTTTCCCAGTACCTATCTTTCCCGGTTTGTTTCTCTGAATCTATATATTTGTATGTGTCTCTCCCTCTTTTTACTTGTGTGTTTGGGCGGGTGTTTGCTTATTCCAGTGCCTGTCTTTCCCGGTTTGTATGTCTGAATCTAGGTAAATTGTCTTTGTTGGTTTGTATGTCTAAAGTGCCTGTCTTTCTCTGTTTGTATGTCTGAATCTATTTGTTTGTATGTCTTGGCTAGTGTTTGCAAGTCCATGAATTTTTTTATGTTGGTTTGTATGTCTAAAGTGCATGTCTTTCTCTGTTTGTATGTCTGAATCTATTTGTTTATATGTCTGGGTTGGTGTTTGCAAGTAAAAGTGTTTGTCTTTGTTGGTTTGTATGTCTAAAGTATCTGTCTTTCTCTGTTTGCATGTCTGAATCTATTTGTTTTTATGTCTGGGCTGGTGTTTGCAAGTCCATTGTTGCTGGTGTGTCTAATCTGCCTTTCTTTCTCTGTTTGTATGTCTGAATCTATTTGTTTTTATGTCTGGGTTGGTGTTTGCAAGTCCAAGTGTTTGTCACTGCTGGTTTGTATGTCTAAAGGACCTTTCTTTCTCTGTTTTTTATTTCTGAATCTACTTTTTTGTATGTCTAGGTTGGTGTTTGCAAGTCCAAGGGTTTGTCTTTGTTAGTTAGTATGTCTAATGTGACGGTTTTTCTCTGTTTGTATGTCTGAATCTATTTGTTTGTATGTCTGGGTTGTGTTTGCAAGTCCATTGTTGGTTTGTATGTCTAATATGCCTTTATTTCTCTGTTTGTATGCTTGAATCTATTTATTTGTGTGTCTGGGTTGGTGTTTACAAGTCCATTGTTGGTTTGTATGTCTAAAGTGCATGTCTTTCTCTGTTTGTATTTCTGAATCTATTTTTTTGTATGTCTGGGTTGGTGTTTGCAAGTCCAAGGGTTTGTCTTTGTTGGTTTGTATGTCTAAAGTGCCTGTTTTTCTCTGTTTGCATGTCTGAATCTATTTGTTTGTATGTCTGGGTTGTGTTTGCAAGTCCATTGTTGGTTTGTATGTCTAATATGCCTTTATTTCTCTGTTTGTATGCTTGAATCTATTTGTTTGTGTGTTTGTGTTGGTGTTTGCAAGTTCATTGTTGGTTTGTATGTCTAAAGTGCATGTCTTTCTCTGTTTGTATTTCTGAATCTATTTGTTTGTATGTCTGGGTTGGTGTTTGCAAGTCCAAGCGTTTGTCTTTGTTGGTTAGTATGTCTAAAGTGCCTGTCTTTCTCTGTTTGCATGTCTTAATCTATTTGTTTGTATGTCTGGGTTGATTTTTGCAAGTCCATTGTTGGTTTGTAAGTCTAATGTGCCTTTCTTTCTCTGTTTGCATGTCTGAATCTATTTGTTTGTATGTCTGAGTTGATGTTTGCAAGTCCATTGTTGGTTTGTATGTATAATGTGCCTTTCTTTCTCTGTTTGTATGTTTGAATCTATTTGTTTGTATGTTTGGGTTGGTGTTTGCAAGTCCAAGTGTTTTTCTTTGTTGCTTTGTATGTCTAAAGTGTCTGTCTTTCTCTGTTTGTATGTCTGAATCTATTTGTTTGTATGTCTGGGTTGGTGTTTGCAAGTCCCAGTGTTTGTCTTTGTTGGTTCGTATGTCTAAAGTGTCTGTCTTTCTCTGTTTGTATGTCTGAATCTATGTATTTGTATATGCCATTGTTTCTAATAAAAGTTTCATAAATCTGATAGCGCACCCTAGAACTAATGGAAATATAACAAAGTATTAGATAACATATTTTTAATAAAATAATGACATGTATGGTATTAATTTAAATGTATAGTAAAAATATTTAAATATATGGTATTATATTTAAATATGTGGGAACAACTTTGGACATTGTGAATCTGTTCCATTAAATGGTTCACCATGTTATCTTTTGATACTATAGCTATCGTCTTCTCTTACTTTCGTAATCAGTAGAATAATCATTATTGCATTTTGAGTCACACTCAATTTTTCCATTTTGAGTCATACTCAATTTTTACAGGCGAAGGGCTAGCTAAGCCTGGAAATTTCCACGGCGGTGGTGGGCATCCAGGCAATGAGGCTTGACCCTCCGTCCCTAGCAGCATAGGAAATCCGCTAGAGCACCTCAGAGTGTTGAAGGGGTGTAAACATCACTGAGCTCCACGCCGAGCAAGGTGATGGCCAACGCGCTTCGGGTGACCGCAAGACTGGGGACCTTGTTGTGTACCTTATCCCCAAGAAACGCTCAATGATGATGACAAATATGATGTTGAAAAGTTTGGCTATGGCATCCCCGGTATTATGCGATGCGACGAGAATGGCGCTCTCGTCGAAAAGTATGCTAGCAACCGTCCTATCAAGAAGACAAGGCCTAAATATCGACTGCTGGAACCTGTGCTCGAATAAATGTTCATTGACACAAGCTTTTGTAGCGGATGAATTTTATCTTTATAACCTTGATATTCTGTGCGTTTCTGAGACTAAATGGACGTAACATCTTGACCCTTGGATCCTCGGCTGGGAAGGCGGTGTCTTTTTATAACTCAGGACCATTAGATTGATCTGGTCGAGCAGGAGTAGGTATCCTGTTGTCCCCCAAAGCAGTTACTGGGCTCGTCAAATATGAGCCTGTGTCTGAGAGAATCGTACGTGCAAGAATTAAAGGTTGCACGAACAATCTGACTGTCCTTAGCGTTTACGCCCCAATAAGAGATGCTACTCAACAGCAAAAAGATCAGTTTTACAGTGACCTGCAGACAGTCATTGATAAGATTCCCCGGAAAGATATCCTCCTAATTGGAGGCGACTTCAATGCAAGAATCGGCAGAAAGCTGAATAACTCGAAACATGCGATCGGCAAGCACGACCTCGGAGACAGGTGCACAATCTCGCTGTGGCTAACACCTGGTTTAGGCACAAGCCCTGTCATACGTATACATGGGAATCCCGCGATGGAAGAGTAAAGGCCCAAATAGATTATCTCCTTGTATCCTGACGATGGAAATCCTTGGTGTTGGACTCGAGAGTGCACAGAGGTGCTGACACGGGATCGAAAAATGGATCTGACCACTTCTTGCTGAAGAGAAGGCTAAAGTACAGACTTAGCTCAAGGAAGACTACTATACCGAGCCAGAAAATAGACGTTTCGAAGCTGAAAGTAGATGAGTACCGAGGAGCATTTGTCCTTGAACTCTTAAACCTCTTCGCTGTCCTTCAAAATGACACGGAGGAGGCAATCCCGACTGATCAGTACCCCAAGATAAAGATTGAGAAGAAATGGAGCAAATTCAAGGACCAAATCAAGGAAGCTGCCTCAAATATACTTGAGTTTGTAAAGTGTAAAACCAAGAAATGGATCTCAGAAAAGACACTCAAACTCTCTGCCAAGAAAAAAGAAATGCCCAACAATAAGTCCTCCATATACAAAATACTACAACAAGGTCTTCAAAAAGCGGCAAAAGCTGACAAAAAATCATACTGGCCTAATATTGCCAGTGGTATGTAAAGAGCCACGTCCTAGAGTATTACATGAAAGCTCTATCAGAAACTTGAAGAATGTACTGGGAAGAAGCAAACTACCATCCCCTCGCTTAAGGCGAAGGATGGGAAAATATACACAAGCAGTGAGAAACGTATCGAAAGATAGCGAGTTCATTTCCAAGAGCTATTGAAACCAGGAGACAATAGCAATCGACAGCAACAACTTACAGCACCGCAGAGCCCCCCGCACAACCAGGCTTATGAAAATGTATGTACGAACTCACCCTCCAGGGATGAAGTAATTAAGGCGATCCAAGTTTTGAAAAACCATAAAAACCCAGGAAAAGATGGGATTCCTGCCGAGTTACTGAAAGCTCTCCCCAAGGTGGCGGTGGATAAACTTCATAGCATGATAACCGAAGGCTGGTACAATGAATACATCCCAGATGACTGGAAGACCTCAATAATTGTCTCTATCTTCAAAACGGAGACCGAATGGATTGCAAAAACTACCGAGGTATATCCCTTATCCCCATTGCTGCCATGCTGTTCGCAGTCATACTTTTAAATGGATTCAGAGACACCAGAAACAGCCGAACAAGGCCCAACCAAGCAAGATTCAGACCGGGTATGGGTTGCTGTGACCAGATTTTTAGCCTGCAACAGATCCTTGAACACCGGTTCAAACACCAGCAGGAAACAATCCAAATCTTCATAGACTTCATTACCGCGTTTGATTTGGTCCATCGTGATGCAATATGGGAGGCAATGATAGAGGAAAGTGTACCTGAGAAGATCATCAATCTTCTCAAGGCATACTATGCTGGAACAAAGACCCGGGTAAGAGTCGATGGCAATCTTTCAGATCTGGTCCTGATCGAGGAAGGTGTACGTCAACGCTGCGTCCTTTCACCAACTTTGTTCAACTTCGTCATCGATTGGATCCTCAGGGTCCTAGACAATTATAAAGGCATGCCCGTCCTTCTCCGTCACAGATCTTGACTATGCTGACGATGTGGACATGCTTGCTGAATCTGCTGCAGAAGCCCAGGCTATGATAAATGACGTGGCAGTCAAGGCACTTTTGACTGGTTTCCAAATAAGCCTACTAAAAATAAAATCCATGCGAACAGATGGGATGGATGAAACCCCTGTGACCCTAAATGGTAATCAGATAGAGGACGTCCAGTCGTTCAAATACCTCGGATCGATGGTAATCCCTGCCGGCGAATCTTCATAAGAAATCCAGAGCAGCAAATCGTCAGCCTGGAGTGTCTTACTTCAATTACGGAACTATCTCTGGAAGCGGAGCGAAATATTGCTACGCACAAAGCTCCGAGTGTATGAAGCTTTGGTTCTCTCTGTCCTCCTCTATGGGTGTGAAACGTGGTCACTTAAAGCAGCCGAAGCGTTGAGCTTGAATATATTCAACCACAAATGCCTGTACTATATCCTGGGTATCCACCTTTCAGATAGAATCTCGAATGAAGAAGTCAGGAGAAGATGTGGGGATCGCCCACTTGTCTCCGAAATTGTTAAGCTGAGGAGACTGAGATGGTTTGGCCACAAAATGCACAGACCAGATGACCATATAAGCAAAAAATGCCTCAAATTTCTACCACTACCCACATGAAAGAAGAGGGCAAGAGGCCAAAAGAAGACGTGGCTAGCAAGAGTTAAGTCTGATCTGGAGCCACTCGGGGGATTCCGAAAATACGGCTGTCGCTGGGATCGTCAGTGGCTGGAAATGGTGGAGCCTGCCACCCTCGAGCGTAACCTAGGGAAGGAGACATGTCGTCATCTGCTGGGCGCCATGATGTGTCTGGATGCGGCTTGAACGTGCAGCAAGTACAAGTAAGTAAGTATTATTTGGTTCACCGACTGTTTGATCAATGGTAGTAACGTTTGCTGATACTTTATTTTTCATCGATTCATCTTTATGTTCCCCAGTGATATTTTCTGCCAATGTTCTTTTTATTTTTCTGGCAATTTCACTGTCTATTATCACATTATTTTTACACAGGTAACAGTTCCGGCACGTAGACAAGATATGGTTTATGATATTAGTAGAAGAGTAGGCGTTTCTTTTCGTCTTTGCTTTTATTTGAATACTAATAACCGAAAGCTGACGATATGGTTTAACACTGGGTAACATGTTACCACAAGCACTAACAAGAAGATGCCCCTCTTCATCAACTATTATTTTTATGTTGGTATTCTCTTTGAGTGCAATCATCTCCGGAGATCTCAATCTCGCACATCCACCATCATAAGAGTTGAATTTTGTTGGTACTCCAAAGAAATTTAATTCCTTACTGTCATGACAATGCACACATACGTTTCCGATAGTGTTATTACTTGTACTTGTGTGTTTATCGTTCCACTGTTTAAAAAATACTGATTTAACACATGCAATAAACTAGGTAGTGTCGATAACCGGCCATAGAGTACCAGTGGGAAAGCCATGTCATGTCTCTGAGCAAGCATAGAGTACAATTGTTAGAGCCATAAGTATTTTCCATATCATTCGAAGGCATGTAGAAAAAAAGTTGAAAAAATATAACATGTTAAAAAAAATAATGAAAAAAAAGTTAAAAAAAAGTTTAAAAAAATCAAAAAAAATGAGGGGGGGGCTCTTTGGGGGCCCGAGGGGGGGCTATTTTGGGGCTTGGGTGCCCTTTGAGGGCCCAGAGGGAGGGAGCCCCTTTGGGGGCTCGGGGGAGGGGGCCCTTTTTGGTTGGGGTAGGGGGTTCTTTGGGGGCCCCAAGGGAGGGGGCCCCTTTAGGGGGCTCGGGGGAGTGGGTCCTTTGGGGTTGGGGTAGGGGGCCCTTTGGGGTTGGGTTAGGGGGGCCCTTTGGGTTGGGGTATGGGGACCTTACAACACTGTTCAAATTGAGCTTGTGTATTATAACGACCACGGAGTTTCACCCAAATCATCTTCTGCAATGTCTCAAACTGTTTCACCTAAATCATCTTCTAAAATGTCTCAAACGGTTTCACCCAAATAATCCCTAAACGTAATTTCTGCGTGTTCTTTTTGTTTTGGCATCCCTGCGCTGTCACATTTGAAATTCCCAGTAAAAAATGCCTGCGTTAATCTCTTCATCTCTAAGGTGTTCCTAGCTACACTATTAAGGTTTCGAAAAAATATTAATTCCAGAATTTATCACTAAGCCAAATGACCAGAGAAGCCATATTTAAAAAATAGAATATTAATTTATCTCTGTCACTAATGACCATTTATCTCTAAGACCTAAAGACCAAAGAAGCCATATTGTTTCTTAATTCCCCTTTCGTGGATCAATAATTCCCCTCAATTTTTCTCAGAAAACTACTTCCCCTCTAGTGGATAAATACATTGCTCCGTTAGGATTCAATACGGATGCGCAAACTTCGTCCCGGAGTCAATACACTTAAAAACAGCAAATAAATCGACCTTGAAAATGGTGTCATTGACCCGTTAGTGGATCAATAATCCTTGAATAAATTATAACCAGTCAGCGTTAGTCTCAATTATAGATGGCAGCACGCAGTGTATCTAGGAGTAATACCTGGCTCCCTACTCATATTGAAAAAAAAAACTCAATTACCACCCTATCAGAACCTGTAGCCTTATTATTTTTAAATCCTTTTAGTGCTGTTGCTAATTCCTCCTCACATAACAAATCTTCCTTCACATCCAAGGTATCACAAACTTTTTCATTTTCCTCAATATCTTTTTCTGCAACTCTATCTCGGTTAAGGAAATTCTCAAAATGTTCGGCCCATTTCTCTTTAGTTCTTTCCTTATCGCTAATTGTGGCCCCATTTATGTCTTTAACTGGGCTAAGTCCGAATTGACTACTCCCTCTCAATTTGTTAACATGCCAGTATAATATTTTACTATTATGCCGTCTAGTTGCATCTTCCAGATCCTTGGCAATTTTATCCATAGCCTCCACTTCACACCTCCTTAGTTTATAGTTTAATACTTTCTCCACTTTCTTTACATTCCTTTTGTTTTCATATGATCTATCACTCAGATAATTCTTGTACAAGTCCTTGCTCCTTTCTAATAAGCATAAAGCTTTTTCACTAATATTCTTAGCCTCAGTTCTAGCTTTCTTCCCTAATGCACCTTCAGCAACTTCACAAATTATTTTTCTAAAATTATTCCAACCATCTTCCACATTATCAAATTTTAAACTCTCAAGTTTAGTTTTAACTGTTCCTGGAATGTTTCCCTCAAATTCTCATCTTGGAGTCTACCAACATCATAACTTCCCGGGAGGTAGTTACCCTTTCGATATTTCAGCTTTAAATTAACCCTTCACACTACCAGATGGTGATCTTTACTTTCAAACAGTTCGTGGTAACGAACTGTAAGTAAGGAGCGACCCGGCTCAATGGTAACCGGAATTCTAGAAAACGGGCCTTCGTAGCATCTAAAACCCTTTAAACTTGGGGTGGGGAATCCTCGTTTGTAAAAAACAAAAAATTATGTTCAGAATTGAATATAAATGATATTTGCGAACTGTTCATCAAACAGTTCGAGGTAACGAATTGTTTCGGATTTTAAATCAGATTTTAATCCTGATTTCAAATATATGAGTTTCATCAAGTTTAATTTTACTCATCAAAAGTTACGCGCCTGAGAAAATTTTGCTGATTTTCGAAAAAAGAGGAAAGACCCCTTAAAAGTTATAGAACCTTATTGAAAATCACACCATCAAATTCAGCGTATCAGAGAACCCTACTGTAGATGTTTCAAGCTCCCATCTACAAAAATGTGGAATTTTCCCTTTTTTGCCAGAAGAAAGATCACGGATGGGTGTTTATTTGTTTTTTTTCCCCAGGGGTAATTGTATTGACCCAGTGGACCTAGGATATGGTAGGAGGGCTCATTGAAACGGAAATTAAAATTTCTAGTGCCCTTTTTAAGTGAACAAAAAAAATGGAGGGAAACTAGGCCCCCCCGCGCTCATTTTTTTCCCAAAGTCACCCGATCAAAATTTTGAGATAGCCATTTTGTTCAGCATAGTTGAAAATCTAATAAACATGTCTTTTATGATGACTTAATCCCCCACAGTTCCAAGGGGAAGGGCTCCAAGTTATGAACTTTGCCCATTGTTTACATATAGTATTGGTTATTGGTAACTATACAGACATTTTCAGGGAGGATTTTTTTTATGGTGGGGGGGGGGCTGAAGGAAGGGGTTACTTGGGAGAATCTTTCCGTGGAGGATGTTTCCTTGGGGTAAGGGACATTTATATGAAGGGGTCACCGGATTTCCAAGCATTATTTAAAAAACAATCAAAAATTAAATTAAAAAAAAAAACAAGCTTTTTCAACTGAAAGTAAGAAGCAACATTAGCTTAAAACGAACAGAAATTACTACATATATGAGGGGGTTCGCCCCCAAGTCAATATCTCGCTCTTTACGCTACATTTTTTTTTTTGTGATTTGAAAAGAGCTATCTATTCTAGTTAAACGCCCTTTGTGATTCAGGGGTTTGTGATTTAAACAAAATTTTAACTTTAGCGTAGAGAACGTGGTATTGACTAAGCGGAGAACCCTCTCATATACGTAAAAACATATACGTAATAAAAAAAACAAAAAAAAAGCGATACGACTCAATAGTAATCAAAACTTTAAAAAACGGAATTTTCATGTCAATAAATGTACCAAGAGGTATTGCTGATTCTAAATATATAAATGTTATTAAGTTTAGTATTACTTATCAAAGGCTCCCCTACAAATGAAAGAATTTTATTGAAAATCACACCGTCAGATTTAGCGTATCAGAAAACCCTATTACATTGGTTTCAAGCTCATATCTGCAAAAATGTGCAACTTTGTATTTTTTGCCAGAAGAGATCACGGATGCGTGTTTAATATTTTTTTTTTTTTAAGGGGTAATCGTACCGACCGTGGTCCTACAAAATCAAGAGAGAGCTCATTCTAACGGAAATTAAAAGTTATAGTGCCCTTTTCAGAGACCAAAAATGCTGGAGGGTAACTTGGCCCCCTCCCACGCCCCTTTTTCCCACTTTCGTCTGATTCACAAGGGAACAAATTTTTTTGTACTTTCATCAGAGATATTTATTATAATTAACGGCCTTTGTGATTAAGGAGTCATTCTTAAAGAATTGGAACACGATTTGAATTTAACGTAAAGAGCGAGGTATTGACTAGGGGACAAACACCATAACATAAGTAATAAAAATATAAGAATATAGAAATCCGTTACGCAAGTTAATTTGTAAATTATGCCAGAACAAAACTTAGAAAAAATCATTTAGAAAAAGAGAAGTAAAATTAATGTACAAATTTTGTTTTACTTATTCAATGACAGTGAGCCAAAATAAAAGCTGCATTAGCTAAAAAACGATTATAAATTAAATAAAAAAACATGATTTTGAAACTGAAAGTAAGGAGCGACATTAAAACTTAAAACGAACAGAAATTATTCCGTATATGAAAGGGGATGTCCCCTCCTCAATGCCTTGCTCTTTACGCTAAAGTTTTTTTTTTGTTTAAAAAAATAAAGTTGTGGGAAAGTCAAACTCACGTCACGTTGTGACGAAAGTCACAACGTCATTCGTTGTGTAATTCTGAACCTGTCTCTGTAATTGTTGAACTTTTGTGTTCTTGTATACTTCAGACAGAATAAGATGCAAAATTTTAGGGTGCGTTTAAGATTTTATTATTCAGAATGAATAATAGATTTGGTATTTTAGATGGAGGGGAGGAATTTACCCATAGTTGGTTCTTATAAGACAAAGTCTTATTTCCGAATAATACCTTTTCAAATTGTTATTATTTTGGTCTTGTGCGAAACGGACAAAATATTTTGTTCTGCCAGTCCTTCCCCATTGAAATATTCATGCATTCAGCCTCTGGCCACCTACACCAAGCCAACATGATTCATAGCAAAGGTAGATAGACCCCCCCCTACGATATCAGGTTAAAATTTTTAGATTTTCGTATTGTTTTTAGGTACCGTCAAGAATGACGGTACCCTGTAGGATCTGAGGTAGTTGTTCGAATGCCCAGTTACTTAGTTGCATATTTGATTTTGATCTATATCTGACTTCTCTTAATGTAGGGGACCCTAACAAGTGAAAAAAAAATTCATTTTTGGGGGAATGGACCCATTTAAAAGAAAAAAAAATCTAAAAAAGCTGTTTTTATCGACTTGAAATCCAAATCCTCAAGTGGTTTGGCCCTAGTGACGACAATGCTTTAGTTTGTGTCTTCTGAGAATAAAGTATAATAAAAAGGATTAAAATTTTTGTTGAAGGTACTAACTTCCCAAATACAAGGCTGAAAAACTGCCAAAATAGCTCCTTTCCTGATTAGCTTTGAAATTCTGATGAATTGTGCCAGGGCTAATGGCAGTGTAAACAAATTTTTAAAGGAGGACGTCCATGTTCCATCAGTAGTCTAAAATTATCATTAACTCTTCAAAAGTTGCTAAACATAAACCGTAGAGAGATACTATTGGTCGATCTTGAAAAATTTAAGCGAAAATTTTCTTTTATACCGATGAGATTTGAATTGCCATTTCAGCATAAAGTTTAAATTCGTCAATTTTGTCTGATAACTTGGCTGAGACTGATTGTTAGATGTGTGCTTAAAGTGTTTGCTTATAAGAAATTACGAAATTACTGTTATAATCTTGGTATCAAGATAGAAATCAGGATTTGTTTAATTTTACTGTAAAGTCAAAAATATTTTATTTCTATGATGAGCTGGCAGTTTTGTTGGTCAGAAATTATATAAGTGAATGGTTGAGTGGCTTCAAAAAGTGTTGAATAGGATAAAATAATGTATTCAATAAGCAAAGGCTAAAGGGGCAAAGGTCTGTGGATAGACTGACCAACTTAAATCAATATTTCTTTTAACTAAAAGCCCTAGCTGCCAGCGCAAACGAGTAGTTGGAGTTGAAAGGATGTTTTCTTTATAGCGGGCTAAAAAATTACCTGTTCACATTGTCCCTAGGGGTTCATTGACCCTAAATGTCTACTGTTGCAAATTTTAGTTATATGTGTAGGCAAGTTCTTTCTTAATAGTATATTCAATTACTTCGTTTCTCCCACACACTTTTCCCCCCTTATTGCTGTATCAAAGCCGCATCCAAGGGAAGGGGGTGGGGTTATGGATTTCTTATGAAGATCTAAGTTTAGTGATCACATAGTATTTCTATGTGATGTAATTCTAGTGATTCAAAAATGATGTTGGATATCCCCGTACATCAGTTTATATCAACTGTGAATTCAAAAATTACCAATATGACTTTTCAAATACAACATGAACCACAAATGAAAACATTATATATTAACTATTCGTTTGGATACGCTTGGAATGATGTCAGCTTCGGTGGAAATTAAATATCAAAAACAAGCTTTTTTAACTGAAAGTAAGGAGCAACATTAAAACTCAAAACAGAAACAAATTATTTTGTATTTGTAGGTGTTACCTCCTTCCTCAATACCTCTCTCTTAACGCTTAAGTTCCTAGCACTTTTAAAAAGCTTCCTATTATAATCCAGTTCTTCCTAGTCTTGTGTTTCAGGAGCCGCTCTTAAAAAGTTAGGAAAAACATTAAAACTTTAGCGTAAAGAGTAAGGTATTAGGGATGGAAGAAAAACAGACATATATGGAATAATTTCTTTTCATTTTGAGTTTTAATCTTGCTCCTTATTTTGAGTAAAAAAAATTTCTTTTTTTATTTAACTTCTGATCATGTTCTGTGTCATGTTCTGATCATGTTATTTATTTTCTGAGCTAAGCTTCTGTTTCAAATTGTGTTAGTAAATCCGGCTCACCCTCTATAAAAAATTATCTCTCCAGTAGTATCCCCCTAAGCACTTTAAACGCATACCCTCCCTTTTCCCACAGAATTCCCAGCGCACGCCCTGTTACGTCACGAGACACACCTGTTTGCAGCTGGCAAGATTCCGAGCGCATGCCCTCCATTATCCTATAGAATTACCGTGAGAGCCACGGCAAGATTCCCGTCCTGGCAAGAGTCCTGGGATGTTTTAATCACTTGGAATGGGGTCGGGATAATAGAAAAGTAATAGCAATAAAGGCAGTCCCTCGTAACTGTACAATGTGGTCAGCTGTTTCTAGCAGAGTCCTCTGACGTCACGGCAGCTATAGGGAAAATACACCTTCATTTATTCAAGATTTAGATAAAATTATGTTGATTTATAATCAAAATCCTCATCGATCCTTGTTCAATGCTAGCCCTCAGGAAGTTCATCATAGTGACAATACATATTTCCTTAACCAGTATTTTATTGAAAAGGCGGGGAAGAAAAAATTTAATGTTAATTAGGTGATACTGTTCGAATCAATCGTATAAGAAATATTTTTGAAAAGGGAAATTAACTTTGGAGCACTGAGCTTATAAAAGTGTCAAAAGTCCTGGACATTAAACGTATAACGTATCGTCTTCGTGATCTGAAAGATGAAGAGAATCCTGGTGAGTTTTATGACTATGAGTTATCAAAAGTTGGAAACAGTGGAATCTATCAAATTGAAAAAGTATTAAAGACTCGTACTCGCAAGGGTAAGTGACGGTTGCTTGTTTGCTGGCTAGGATACAACTTTGATTTTGATTCGTGGATACCCGCTGAAGTCGTTCATAATGTTGGAAGGTACTCTGGATACAACTCTGATTTCGATACTTGGATACCGGCTGAAGACAATCATAATGTCTGAAGGTTTTTATATGACATTCATGTCCATTGTTTTCGATCCTCTTTATGACGATTTGAATAAAACAAGCAATTTTTGGACAAAACTCTCCCCTTCCATTAAATTTGGGGGAAGGTATGAAGTTGCTCTGGTAGATTGTATTCTTAAAAATAAATATATATCTTAAGAAAGGATCGTATATATTATATAAAAATTTGACCCCATAATTTGCCAATCGTTAGGGATCGACATGTAATTGAAAATTTTAATTCATTTGAAATTTTTTTGTCATATTATCATTTGAGAAGTTTGGGACTGTGAACAAATTCTGTCGTGCTATCAACTTAAAAATTTCATATCCTAAAAATGGTGCCTTTTAATTCAATTATTCAAAGGAAGAGGGCAAAATCTATATTATTTCACCCATTGACAATGAAAAGGTTATTCTCAACTACAATCTAAGATATGTTCTTGGTTTTAAACATAATATAATCCATGGTAAATGTGCAGGAAGCGCTAGTGGCATGAATCGTGTCATTTTCACCGAGTATCCACCTGCCTTCTTCTTCGACAGTTGTATATTTCTTTACGCTTTCTTTGTCGAGATATCAAGAGTTTGTAATACCAATGTCCCCCTCCTACGTGTTCTTGAACGAAAAACTCCTAATGACCACATTCACCAATACAATTTAAAGCACCTTCAACACATTCCAGTCAACGCTTCGTATTTAGAGCTCTGTAAGTTAACATTAAGAAGTGAATTGGGTGAACTTCTAGCAATAACAAAAGGTTTTATCGTAATTACATTTCATTTTCGACCTATTCAGTAAAATGGCTAATCAAACTCAGTTTGTATATCCTGATATTGATTGTTTTGTTGATACTCTTGGACCACGTTAGCTGGGACATAGAATGGGCTATTATAGGGGCGGTTCGTCAATGTCTGGGTAACGTCACGGCAGTTGGTTTGCTAAGCTTTTTCGCTCTTTACTACCCCTGCCTAAAAAAATGTATCGCACCGGTTGCAGCGGAATTTGCGTCCTCTACATTACATGTTTGGGGCTCTGGGAAAGATATACAAGAATGTACTTTGAAAAATCTCAGGTCGAGTGCGCGATCCCTTGGTGACGGTTTGAAACAACGTGATAAAAGGTTTAAAAAAGGTGCGAAAGGCCTCATCACTCATCAGTCTCAAGTCAGCCCGGAAGCGTAAAGCATCAAAGAAGAAGAAAGTAAAAAGATCGAAAAAGGATTTCTTTTCCTAGAAAAATGGCATATCTACCACATAAAGATTCTCACCCTTTAGTAACCTCATCTCTAAATCTTTTCAATGCAGAAAGTGTAGATGTCAGTGTAAAAAATGAACACTATGAACAACTGCTGTCTGAAAATGTTTATTTTCAAATTTATTCCAATCAAGACTACTTCATCGATTTGAACTTCAACATTTATAGATTTACATGTCATTGTTGAAAATCTAAAAATGAAAAACCAAGTGCAACTGAGGGGTTATCCTGTGAAAATTAAGTACTACACAATTTATGTCGACACATAAGTGTCTAAATAAATGCAACATTGTGAGCACGAGCAACAATATTTCAAGTTATGCAAGTTATATACAATTCATTTTGATGACTCCGATGTCTTATAAGCTGTTGAGAAAGCAAGCACAGGGTTATGAATTTAAAGCAAATACTGGCGTCACTAATATTCTTAGAGATGAGACAGCTAAAGATTTACATTTAGTCGGGAAGCTAAATCATGAGATATTTAATATACCTCATTGGCTGCCTTTCAATGTAAGGAGTGATATAAAACTACAACTCACAAAGTCCAATTACACTATGCGAAAGTACTGGACAATGCACCCGATTTAACAGTCTCTCTCACGTCGGCAATACTTCATGTACAAAAACAGCAAGTTATGAGTTCTGTTGCTTAGGCAATTGAAAAAATAAGACCATCTGGGACTAATATTAAACTTCTTGGGCCTCAAACAATCACTAATCTACGCCATATTGCTACAGGTACGCGTATCTATACCGATTCTTCATTTATCAATGGCGAAATTTCTTCAAAGTTGTCATTGGCTTTTTTAAAAAGTGCTAGCGCTGTTGGATTATGGAGAAATTCCCCATATAAATTTGAACTGTTTGGACTTTCATCGTTTGTGCATAAAGTAAATGGAATTCATCTCTAGAGTCTATTCTTTGATAAATACTACACGACCCTAAATTAATTGAAAATGTAATCCCTAGATCGAGATTCTGAATTATTCCAAAATGGTGTAACTGAAGAAATGTTTGCGAAAACTCTGGCATTATTGTGTTGGATTTGCCCGGTACTCAAGATATGAGTAGTGTCCGGACGGACAATGTGCGGTTAGAGTGTACCTTTGCCAAACCATTGGGGGAAAGTATTGCATTACTCTCGCTAAATTAATTTGAGACCTATTGGGAAATTATCCCTGACGGCAGTGTTTTATTAGACTTGGAGCCATGAACACTAATCAAATAATCAGCTTTTTCAATATGGACCCCTACATGTCGAAATATAAAAGGTATACCTTCGAAATCTGAAGGTGTTGCATACCTTCAGATTTCCTAGAGCATATTCCACATGCTGACAACACCATTATTATTGTTAATAGCAGTCCATCAACGGTAAAGACGGGACATTGGCTATTTTTCAAACAAGAAACAATATAAAATTTTTTGATCCGCTTGGCCTACCATATACATTCTACACACCTCACATTAAAAAGATTTCTGGAGCGGAGTGGAAAATCTATTATTTAAAATCGGAAGCGGGTACAATATCTATATACGAAAAGCTTTGGTTTTAATAACCTATTATCTTTAGTTTTCGAAGTCGTGAACATATTTACATGGAATTCCTCAAGATTTATGGTGACAATACTTGATTGAACGACTTTCTCGTTGAGAATACCCTTTCCTACATCTATAATATAAATTTCAGTCTCCTAAAAGTGAAATGCTTTAAAAATGCAGGTAAATTTGTTTATTAATAAAATTTGTATATACACAAAACACATTGTCCTTTAGATTTCTTCTTCTGCGCAAAGGTAATCATAAGAAACGATAAATGGTAATAGATCATCAGGATTAAATTTGTATTCACCTTGAAGTGTCAAGTCAGGGTTAGATTTTCTACAATATAGTGTAACTTCATTTTTATTAAATCTTTTTGTAAAGTCAATAATACTATTCTGATTTATGTTATAAAATTCACGTGTTTCAATTTGCTTATTTGAAGCAATGTCACATATGAAATCCTCATATGAAGAATCATTTTCTGTAACAGCCAAACGAAAGTCTGTAGGTTTATAATCAAAAAGTAGCCGGTATCTTCACAGTGATGTCATAAAAACAAGACTCTTTTATTTTTCCAGCAATTAAGGCGTAGACCAGGTTCCTCTTCCCAAAACAATTTTAAGCTGTGACGAGACCAGACTCTTAAAAATAAACTGAACTCACGTTTAGGGTTTTTCACAATCATACCAGGGTAAACATTTTCTCATTCATCACATTTATCATAGTGACAATTGGAGCATAAGAATTCTCTAGTATGGGAGTCACAAATATCGTCAATATATGAATTACAGTCTTTAATTTCCACAGCATATCCTCTATGTAATTTACACGGATTGCATAATTTACACTTTTCGTCATAGTCACCAGCAAAAGCAAACTTCTCACAGGATGACCAACTGCCCAAAGTATACATGCATAATGGGCATGTGTAAAACATTTTGTTTACGTTGATTGTTTCACTTCCGAAAAAAAAACTGACTCGGGATCAATAAAAATGTCTCCTAGGGGCGTCACAAAATTGCCGTCTGAGTAGTGGTTAAGAGCAAAACCAAAGTATCATTTTGTCTTGTCTCAATTAATATATCTATAAAATGAGTAAAAGCTAGGGGACCACGAAGACAAAGTTTCATACAATATTCTAAGGATAGGGAATCGGTTTCCATTATATGGTTAAGCATTTCTCGAGAAAATCATCTCGAGAAAATCATCATCTAAAATTGGAAAAAAAAATTTCCAATTTTACTAGATTACGTAAGATTTTCTGGTTCTCAAATCTAGCCATTTTAACACCGTCACTACCAAATACAGACTAACCGTTGTCTATAAATTGTTCTCTTCAATACATATCGCCAGCACATTCAATCCATCTTGTGGTCTCTGTATATGTACTATATTCACCTTAGCCGCAAAGCACAATTATTGTTCCGACTTGAATTTGTTTAATGTTATAACATATCCAACATACATTTTGTCCCATTCTAGGGTTAGTCGGGAACCCCTTGTAATTTCCACCGCCACCTTAGGCACTCTAGGTCCCGTTTCGTCAACACGTTCGATATTCAATAATTTATAAGGATCCATTTTGGTGTTGACTGTCCCACTTCCAGAAAGAAACTGACTCTCGATCAATAAAAAAGGCTAGAAACAGCTGACCGCTTCGTACAGGTGCGAGGGACTCCCCTTATTAATACTACTTTTCTATTATCCTGACCACATTCCAAGTAATAGAAACATCCTAGGACTCTTACCCGGACGGGAATCTTGCCGTGGCTCTCACGGTAATTGTACAGGACTAGGGAGGGCATGCGCTCAGATCTTGCCAGCTAGAAACAGGTGTGTCGTGTGACGTAACAGGGCATGCGCTCGAAATTCTATGGGAAAAGGAAAGACATGCATTTAAAGTGCCTAGGGGGATACTAATTTCTCATCACAATGATCCCATCATTGGAAATTTCCTCCAATATAAACAACCTCCCTTCTCTGTAAAATTTCTTGAAGACGATGTGGAGATTTTCCCCAGGAAATCCAAACTCTCTGAAAATAATCCTCTGACTGTTCCTCCGGAACATCTCCACATGTAAAATTGAGTTCGCAAAGAGGAAGTAAGACAAATAAAAATAATTTTGTATAGGAAATCCCTCCAGTGTACAAATCCCTGGAAAAATCACCCTCGAAAATTTCCCTCCCTAAGGGAAATTCTCCCAATGGAAACCCACCTCAAGCACAAAACCCTCTCCTCCAAAAATATGTCTGTATACCTCCCAATAAGAAATAGTATACGTAAAAAATGGACACATAACTGACAGGCCTCTCCCCATGGTATGCGGTGGTTGTTACCCATAAAAGCATAGTTATTGGAACTTCAAACTATGCTGGACAAAATGAATATCTTGATAGTTTGATCGGATGACTTGGGCGAAAAAAGGACGTAGAAGGGGGGCTAGTTGCTCTCCAATCTTTTTGGTCACTTAAAAAGGGCTCTATGACTTTTAATTTTCATTCGAATACACCATCTTCTGATCTTCTAGGACCACTATTTTGATACGGCCACTCCTTTGGAAAAAAAGAAACAAATAAACATATATGTGTGATCTTTTTTTTCCGGCAAAAAATACAAAATTCCATATTTTTAGTATATATAGGAACTTTAAACTTCTACGGTAGGGTTCTCAGATACATTTATTTTGATGGTGTGATACTTATTAAGATTCTTTTACTTTGGGGGGGGGGGGCTCTCTCCTTTTCTCTCCTTTCTCGGCAAATATTCTCAGGTTCCTAGCTTTTGATGGGTAGCTCTAAACTTGGAGTTTCTTATATATTTGGAATTCGTTAAAGCCCGAAGTGTGGGGTTGCCTCCTCTTTTTGTCACTGAATATTTATATTCACAATATGACGGATGCTTCGCCACAACCGGAAAATCTACTAGGGATGGTGCTGTGCCAGTGCATTAGCGGCTATGAGTCTCTCACACAAAACTGCCGGTGGGACGGTGTGCCCTGCAGTGTTGCCTGCAGGGAGTGAAGAGTGGCGTTGTTCGCTAGCGCTGCAGCAAGGCAGCATGAGGACGATAACAAAGACAACTAAGAAGAAAAATTAGCTTTAGATTTTTATCAAAATGTTTTTGTGATTAGTTTACCTAATCTCTAAACATCTCTTTTTATAACTGATTGTTTTTTAGTTTTGATCTATATTAAAAAAGCGGTTTTCAAGATGTTATACTTAGCAACATCTCATGTTTTGCTAAATAGAACGAAGCATGTTATGCTTCTCATGCTAAAATGATCTTTCAGCATCATGAATCTGTCAAATAATGATCTGCATACTTTACCCCACCCTCCATTCCATGAAAGTTAAAATTGATACTGGGGTACAAAAAACTGAATTTTCAGCCTCAAATTCGGATTCATCATTCTTGATAGGAAACGACCATTTAAACTCCAAAATATCTATAAGCACAAAAATCGATTTTCTCCCTTATTTTCCCCCTTCAAGGGCAACTTTCGAACGCTGATACAGGGAGAATATGATTGGATTTCCTTTGCGTAATTAAACAATTTTTTCTGAGCATTTTGGTGTAAAAAAAAATTCTGTTAGAATTTCTGCGAGGTCAAACCGTATTTTGTCTCCACAAATTGCCCATCTTACAACCCTTGCCCTGAAGACTCTGGGGAGGTTGACATACCCAAAGACACCATTACTGGACCTTTCAACAATGCTGAACAAAAAAGCTCTCTTAAAATCATGATCGGATGTGTTTTGGGGAATGAATGGCTTGGAGCGAAGGTGGGGGCCGGTTGCCCTCAGTAAACTTTTGACTCTTGAAAAGGACACTAGAATTTCCCAATTCCAACCAAATGACCCCCATCCGAATAAAATTTTATACAGCCACCTGTACCATAAAAACCTTGCATAACCCAGGGCCTAACTTACTACCCTTGCCTCTAGGCTCTGAAGGGATATGTCCACCCTGAAGACGTTGTTTTATGGTCTTTGGACTATTGTGGACAAATAGTTATCTCAAAAGTTTGATTGCATGCCTTTGGGAAATGAGAGTGTCAAGGAAAAGGTGGGCTGATGGCCTTCAATCACTTTTGACGCTTAAATAAGAACAAGAACTTCACATTTCCAATCAAATGAGCCTCTTATAAAATTCTCACGACCATCGCATCCAGGCAAACCCTTATATAAACCCGGGGAGTAACTCACAACCTATGCCCCCAGACTCTAGTGTGGGGGTGTATCAACCTTGAAGCCCTCATTATGTGATATTTTGACTATTTTTTGAACAAATTCCTATCTCAATATTTCTAGCCCGGGCATTTGGGGAAAATAGAACGTGAATGGAGGGGGCTAGTTGCCCTCTAATCACTGCGACTCTTAAAAAGGGCGCTAGAACTTCTGATTCCCATTCCAACGAACCCCTTTCGAAGTCTATATTACCATCCCTTCGATATAAACCTTATATGCCCCTGTCGAAGAATTTAAAATTTATACCTTGAGGCTCAGGGGGGGGTCATCTTCAGAGGCATAATTCCTGGATCTTTCTGCCACGCTGAACGAAATGGCAATCTCAAAACTTTGATTCGATATGTTTGTGGAAATGAAGGGCGAGGGGAGAGGTCTGGTTGCCCTCCAGTCCTTTTCGACTATTAAAAAGGGCAGAAGAGCTTTCAATTTCCAATCGAATGGACCCCTTTTGAATTTTTTACGGCAAAACCTATACAAAGTGCCAGGGTCTAAAAATGACAAACAAATAAATAAATAAATAATAAATTGTGTCCACATCACTCTTTACTTGGGCAAAACACTGTTTTTTTTGTTTTTTTTTAGCCTTCGATATAGAGCTAAGCAAAAAGTAGATCATCCTTGGCTACCGTTTAAGGATTTCGCAAGGGAAGATTTAAGGGAACTGGAAACTTCCTGAGAGGATGTAGAGAGGAAGGCTTTGAATATATTGGGATATAGGGTGAGTGTATGTAGATGTGTTGGCCTATGGCAGTCTTGTGCTGTGGTGAGTTGTTAGCACTAGTAGGAATAATTCAAATGTCTTTTCTTAAACTTCACTCAGGCTTTAGTTTCCTAAATCATCCACTGTATTCTTGAATATCTAACAAGCTTTTCGAAAAGTAACGATTAGCTACCTTTTATTGGCTTGTCCAAAACGTGATTATTTACCCAGCTATGCAATTACTAGGAGCAACATTAAATATAAAAACAAACAGAAATTATTCCGCATGTACATTGACTCCCCCCTCCTTAATAACATCGCTCTCTGCGCTAAATTTTCTTATAACTTGAAAAACCAAAGTCATGAAAAATAGTGTTGACAAATCAGGGCTGACCATACCCCCATAGCTCGGGGGCATGGATTTTAAGTCATGCCCCGGGGACATATAAGGTTTTTGTAAAAGGTTTCTTATCCGAAATAAAAGTCAAAAACAAAAAAAAAATGTGTGGTTAGAATACAAATGAAATCTGAAAGAGAAACCCCGTCGACGGTAAACAAGTAATTGTACAAATCCAGTTCAACCCTACAATCATACTTTAAACTACTAAAGAGATAATTACAAGTCATTGGTTTCCTTCAATATTATATATACTCGCTTTGTATGCCTACATTTCCTAAAAAAAGAACAGCAAACATTTGATTCGTCTGGTGCTTACCTCTTGTATAGTCGAATTGTATTGCCACCTCCACAATTTCTAAATGAATTGGTTTGCCCTTTTAGGTAAGCTTTTTTTTAAGCTCTTTAAAGAGTTTTATAAGCAAATCCAAAACTTGAACTCAAGTTACGCTTAGCTTCATTCAGCATAAATGATTATCGAGCAATCAATAGATAGCGGGCTTGCATATTTTGATCCTCGTTGTGGCTTGTCTTCTAACCGCAGATAATGTGAAGTTCTTCTTGATGTCATGGCGTCACCATAGGTTTAATGCAACTACCCCGGGAAAAAAAACTAATTCCTTCTCAAATTTACGACCACTCCAGATCTTTTTTGTAGCCAGAAATATCAATATATACCAGTTTCAAGAATAAAAACTATGTGGCCCATTTCAAACAAAAGTAAACCCATATAAACACAAATATTGCTGGTTTAATTAATTAATTAATTAAAAGGCATTTGATTTTAGCAATGAGATATTTTACAGGCAGCTTTCAATTCTTCCTCCCACACAGCATAATATGTTTGTCGTTTATTTTCAGCTGGTAGTAGAACTTTTCGGCTTTGTTGATTTTTAACACGAGAAAATGCCAAGTAATACATACCTTGATTAAAAACAAGTGTACAAAAGTTGACACCAATATGTTCAAAAGTTTATCCTTGTAATTTATGAATTTTAATTGGAAATGCTAGTCAAAATTAATTTTACATCCTGTTTTTGCTATTGCTGTTGCTGTTGTTTAACTGTACATACTGTTGTTTAACTGTACATTACTCTAAGAGAAATAAACTTTTTTTCAAGATTTTTACACAGCAATAATAGTTACTTTAATTAACTTTATGCATAATTCAGTAGCAGCAAGATGGGCTCCATTACACATTCCTTCTGTAAAGTTTAAGTTACGTATAAACATTATTTTTTTATTTATTCGTATTTTTAAATCATGGGGTGGCAAATCCACAGTTTCAGCTAAATTTCAGGTATTTTACAATTTTCGAGTACATTTTAGTCACCTATTTTTTGAACAAAGCAAAAATAACGCGTTCCTTAAATGGATTGTAATTTTAATTTGCCAGACAATATTCAAATACTTCTTCAATTAAATTCCAATGGAAATCATGTCTTCCCGTAATTTGATTCCAATGAAGACATTTTTCGGGAAAATATCTTTGTCCCAGGTTCAGAACATACTTTACAAATGCTTCTTGTTCAGGATCAACACGTATATTTTGTTCTAAGGATAAATGTTTGAAATATTTCCAGGGATAACTTTTTTTAATTTGCAAATCAAGTGTTTCACTGAGGTTTCTTCAAAGTTGACCAGGTAAGAGCTGACGAATCACATCTAGCAACTAAAATTTTCTCTCCAAATGGTAAGTTTAGATTTACAATGGACCGCAACAACTAATCCGTTTTTTTGGGAGCCTTACTTTGGCACCATTAGGATTTTGCCAAGCAGTGAAAATTTCACTTTAGCTAATTCTAAAGCTTTGTTTGAACCAGGTCTTATGCTGGATATTGAACCTGAGGAACTCGGACCTTTTAAGTCAAATAACTTGTAAAATGTCTGTAATCCTTCAATGCTGACCAGGTAGAGACCAACGGAAATCACATCCAGCAACCAGAATTTTCTCTCTGAATTGCAAGTTTGGATTTGCAATGGAGCGGAACAACTGATCCGTATTTTGTGAGCCATTCTTTGGTAACATTAGTGCTTCGTCAAGTAGGAAAACTTTCACTTTAGCTAATTCTTAAGCTTTTTTTTAACCAGGTCTTATGCTGGAAAATGAACCTGGGAAACTCGGAACTTTCAAGTCAAATATCTTGTGTGCTGTTTGTCCAAAAGGCGATTGAGTCTATATAATTCCAGCAAACGCCATGAATTTTACATTGTGTCTGACATTTTGTTTTCACCGCACAAAACGTGATACAAGGTTTAATATATAAATGCTACCGGTACTGCCTGGATCATCTATGAAAAAAGCCTTTTTTCCAACATAAGAAGGAAATATTATGAGCAAAAAATGAGTGGAAAAATGGGTGTGAAGGCTGTCGGTCCCCCAGACGCTTCTGATTCTTTGAGACGAAGTTTTGACCAAAACTATTTTCTTGGGAAGAGCCTTCGTAAAAAGAAAAAAAAATATATAACACATGAAGCCCATATCACGCTTTCCTTAGGCAGCGTTTTGCATTCCCAATGGCAGATACTTTGGCTGTTTGAATTTGAAAATTTTTTCATTATTATCTCTTTTCGGATCACTCTCTAGACAAAACTCTATTTACAATAGTTTCTTTGCAATCAGGGAGCTTGAATGTATGTATAATTCTATATAGGAACATGACATCATTGTAAATGTTGTCACATTTTTTTCTTCATATCATGATTTGTTATATTATCAACTATATTATTTATGACGTTAACGTTGTATTTAATATGCCATTGTACGTTGTTTGATTTTGGGATTTTTTGTTTTCCATTAGTTGTCAGCTGTGGCCACATCTATAATTCTAATTAGAAAAAGTCAAGGATATTTTCACGTTTTTGATGCATGCACTAGAAACCATCTAATTTGGTGCAGCAACAGCTGCAATCTAGTAAATCAGGATCAAAAGCCCACACTGTTCTGTTTGAAAAAGGTGGGAAGCTAATGTCTAAAAAGGATTTTGTTCCAAAACCAATGTTAATAAGCTATGTTCCTGAAGGTTCCTGTAGTAGTCCCTGTTTTCTTAGTCGTTTTACATAAAGAAATAAAGAACAAGTGGTAACAGTGTTTTTGATCCTATCCAAATATTTTTGGAAATGTAGAATCGTCATATGACAGCTTTCAGCAAAACTACAACATAAAAATCTATTGCTGATGTTGATAAGTATTTCAACAGCTGCAGAAGTATCTTAACGGAATAAGCCTTTCAAACAAAATATTTATTTAATCTAAATCCCATAGAAATGACTTTAAATATTAATAAAGTTTAAGTACCCAGTAAAATAGTGGATACCAATTAAGCGAGTAATCAACAAATTTCAGTAAAATAAATTAACCTAAACATGATTATATTCATATTGTTTACAATACTCTGTTTTGTATCAGTGAAGCTAGATGCTAGTGTGATCAAGCCATTAACAGGAGTTCCGCTTGCAGAAAAGTTTTTTAACGTTGCTAGCGCAAATACGAGAGATATGCACATGAAATCCTATAAAAGTATTAGTGCGCTTTTCAGAGTACTCGATCATAATTTTCGTGAGCTTCCTAAACTTAACAAGCTCGAACACATTGATTCTGATTCGAAATATGAAGACAAGCATTGACAAGATTATGGAAATAATTTTACGTAAGGTTTTTAAGTATAGTTCAACATACTTCGAACACGAAACAAATTATCTTTATTCTTTGTTAAAGGAAGAATTTCAAATTCCTTTTCAAATTCCTAGTCAAGAATCTGTTTTGAAGTATCAGCTTCTTCTGGTCAGTGAATTAATAAAGTTAGTAAAATTTGCGAGTCCCTTATTAATCAAATATTCTGAGATCACCTGGAATGATGATTTGCAGGATAAGAACCTGCAGCGGATCCTGGAAGAAGCTAAACAAAAGACCAAGCTAATTACTCTGCTTGAGGAATTAAAATCTGAAGAAGGAAGGGAAAAAATGCTTACTAGCACTCGTCAGAAAAACAGAGGTAATGTCTTAGTAGAGCAGAGGATGGAAGGTCTTGAATTTAAACATAAAATTAGACAGAATGAGCCTCTATTCTCTGAAAAAGGTAAAAGCAAAGATGATGGTCGCTAATAGACCAATAGCTGAAAAGGGAGACAGGACAACGAAACAGGACAATTCAAAGATATTGGAAACTCAGAAATATTATACACAAAAGAATGTAGAGATTCCTTCGCATGAAACAAATATATTTAGTGATCAGACTACTGTGGCAAACAGTGTTACCCAGCAGCAAGATGATGACACAAAGAGACCAATAGCTGAGAAGTGAGACAGGACAACGAAACAGGACAATTCAAAGATATTGGAAACTCAGAAATATTATACACAAAAGAATGTAGAGATTCCTTCGCATGAAACAAATATATTTAGTGATCAGACTACTGTGGCAAACAGTGTTACCCAGCAGCAAGATGATGACACAAAGAGACCAATAGCTGAGAAGGGAGACAGGACAACGAAACATGACAATTCAAAGATATTGGAAACTCAGAAATATTATACACAAAAGAATGTAGAGATTCCTTCGCATGAAACAAATATATTTAGTGATCAGACTACTGTGGCAAACAGTGTTACCCAGCAGCAAGATGATGACACAAAGAGACCAATAGCTGAGAAGGGAGATCCAACGAAACAGGATAATGCAACATTAATGGATACTCATAAATATGATTTGCAAAAGAATATTCATATTCCTCGGAATGAAATGAATATATTTAGAAAGGCCACTACTGGGAGAAACAGTGCAAATTTTCAGCAAATATTCCCTGTTTTTGATAATGACTCAGAAGTGGCACTGATAGTTACTTCTGATACCAATGGGAACACAGAGAAGAATGTTCAGAACAGTGCTGGAAATGGCCCCATACAGGCTATGATAATAATAGCTGCAGTCTCTGGAGGCATTGTTGCTATCGCTGCAGGGATACTTGTAGCTAGGATCTATTGTAATAAGCGACAGAAACCACCATCCAACAATCACACCCAGCCCAACTCGAGATATAATAAAGAGCATCAATCCCAAATGCATCCATTTCATGTTGGTAGCGTCCCACCTTTTCAGTCTCCTGTTTAAGAATTTGAATTTTAGATTGTGATCAAATTTTTTAAACAAATTTAACTATTTAATCATAATTCTTAATTCAATGTCATTATACTAGATAAATCCTTTACAACTTTTTTTTTTACAACAGACGTTGAGGTTTATGATTGGGGGGGGGGGGTGAACCGTCACAGCCTCTATAATGTGGTATTTCATTTTTTTGTTTAATACTTTATATTCATATGATGAAGATCACTGAAAACGAAGCTACTGGGAGGTTTTATAACAATACCCTTAATGATATTTCCGGGGATGGCTCATGGTCCCATTCCTCACAGTTTCCACCTCTCTGTTTGTATAATTGTGAATGTAATATTATATGCTATATAAGAAAATTTGTCGCTATGAGAGTGGTACTATTACCCCCCCCCCTCCAGCCACTAGTAATTTAAGTCAAGAACAAAAACGATTTCGGAGATCTCCCATGTTGTTTTTCTGGACTAGTTAAACTAGCAGGGGAAGTAAATTTGTATACAATTTGAAACTGGGAGGATGTGATGATTCCGACTACTCCCTCGGTTCGTTCAGACTTTGTTCTGGTCGTGACTGTAGGACGTGCTTGGAACTGGTTTCCTGCTGAGATTCGTCAGTCACGAACACTTGGCTCCTTTAACAGACATATGAAAATTTTCTTATTAGAGGTAAATATTAAATAATTTGTAGTTGTTTTATGGTTTCATTTTTTTTTGTGGGGGGGGGAGGTGGTTGTTTTGTTTTGTTAACGTTGGATCCTCAATGATGTAGAAAATTTTATTTTGTTATTTATTGTCGGGTGATAGGAGGGTCGCTGTTTTGTGTGGACTGTCGGTGAGTTGACTTCTTTTCCATATAGAATTATAAATTAGACATTGTTTAGTATTGTTTATGTCAAGTTTTAATATTGGTCATTCATTCTATGTCGTTTGCCAAATAACGGGCAATTGAACCCTTTGGGATATTGTTTTTGTTATTGTTATTTATGGAAATAAATGGAACTTGAAATTGAGTCAAGAAGGATTAAATATCAATTTCTACCCTTCCCCCTTCACTAAAGCTTATTCTATTAATGTGAAGTTTTCCTGAGAATTGGGAAATTGGAATATTAAAATTCGTACTTTGAAGCGTCTTTTTACTCTCCCCTCATACCGTCTAAAAATGACAATAAAATAGGTGATGTACAGTCACACGTCACTGTATATAACTTTACTAAGTATGACAGGAACAAATTTAGTTAACTGTATCTTTGAAATAGATTTCAGGAGCCCTTTTCGGCAATAAAAAAGGAGGAATCACTCCAGAAAAAGGAGGAATCACTCCAGAAAAGCAATATTCAGACTTAGTCCTAATAATAGGAGATGAATGGCTAATTGTTACCCAACTCCCTCTTATACACCTTTCTTTTTCCTTGATGACACACACAATGACACACCACAATTGATGACACACTCGGCAAATGGTTCTTTAGTTTCTAAGACGAGTTGTTACTTCTCATCTTCAAATTCATAGCACTTGAAAATATCTTATTGCCGTGGTAACAAGTGGCATAGAAACAAAACTATTTATAGAACTGCAGATTTCCAAATTATTTTAAATAAATTTAAATCAAGGTATAAGCTAAAAACTGGGGAAATTGAGAATGAAACGTGTTAAGAAAACAACTCTTGCTTCACAGTTTGTAGAATCAATTTTTCTTTCCGCATTTTGACTTCAGATTCCATATGATTTACCCCCAAAACCTCCTGATATACAAATATATAGCCGAAATTACATATGTTCTCATGTGTTTTCTGTTTTGAACACGAGTTGAAAAAAAAGTGATGCATAGAAAAATGAATAGAATATATATAATTTTGGTCCTTCTGAGTGTTAGTAGTAAAGTATAGAGAAATTGTAGTCAAAATGTTTTAACTATAGTTGTAGCATATTATGATGTAATAATTTGTCCTTTAATATGTTTCATTTAATTTCCTATAATTCCTATAATTTAGTCTCTTTTTTTTACATACGGGATACATCACTAAGAAAGGGGGAATGTTGATCCTGGTTGCGTTCAGAAAGGCCAAGGGTTTTGATACGGAAATTTTCCGAATGTTGAGGGGCATGTTAAACTAAACATAAAGACACTGTGTGCCTTCAGATACGAAAAAGACCTTCTAGTATTAAATTTACAAAAACAGAAATAGTGTCTTATGGTTTGCAAGATGATGTTCTACAAACGGGCTGATCTTTCAGGGCCACTATTCTAACTACTGAGACTACGACATCAACCACTACTACTTACACCTGCGACTGCTTGTGGCTACTGCTGTAAGAACCTGCAACTATACTACTTCTACTCGTGATTACTTTCCAGACTTTCTGAGCTTGGTGGTGAACAAAATCAGAAACGCCGTTTCCATAACGGTTGTCGAAAGAGCCTCTCAGCTATACCTCAAATATAGCTAAAAGTAAAAAAATTGAAACTATCGCAAAATGCTGAAAAGTAGTAGGAAAGTATAAGGCCTCCCTTATCCTTTAAATCCCAGTCCCAGCAAATTCCAAATTCTGAAATAACAAATTTTTTTTCAAAATAATCTAAAGGACTAATGAGTATAACTCAGGAATTTCCTCCCCCTTCCCACCAAAAAAAACAAAACATTATTATCGCAAACTATGCAATCTGCCCTTTGTTTACTCTGTTACAATCGCCAGGAAAAGGGAGAAAGAATGTTGAACTTTAAGGCTGTCAGAAAAACTCAAAGAAGATTCAGGTAAAACTTTGAAGGCCACTTTTTTACTGCTTCTCCAGCCACAACTGAAACTGCTTGGGCTGAGGAGACTGTGTCTATGATACCTTGCTTTTACTGGCAAGCTTGACTAATTATAACTCTGATAATGTATATTTTCAATTATTCCTGCAGCTACTTATGGCTCTGGCTACCTACAATAGCTACTACAACTCACTGAGATGTTCCTTTCATGCGCCCTAGGGGTTTCACTCTAGAAATACAGCCAAATAGTGTCCTTTGTGGCAGATTACACTTTTTGATCCTGGAATTGAAACAAATTTTTATAAAAGTACATAGATATTTATACTACCTTTCACATGAATTGTTAAATAGCTTTTTATGATGCTCCAGTCTCAAACTAGTAGCAAAAAAAGAGACACATTAGCGCTTTCCATACAACAATGATTTTTCCCTGCAATGATTTTTTGAACAGAAAGTAAGGGGCAGATTTGATGCTTAAAACAAACAGAAACTATTATTTCTATGAGATGGGCTGCCCCTTCTTCAACCCTCGATCTTAAAGTCTCGATCTTAAAGTTGAAATGTCTTTTTACCTTCCCCTCAAACCGATAAAAAATAGCCATAAAATAGTTTATATAGAGTTACACGTCACTTTATATAAGTTTTAAGGATGGAATTTTACTTCCCCCCCCTTTCAAGCGTGACACTTTTCTTGAAATATTACCTCCATAAATTTTAATCCCCACGGAGATTTTTTTCATTTGGAAAATCCTCCTCAGACAGAGAAACCTTCCACCAAAAATTTTTTTACAATTTCAATATCAGACCCTATATGTAAACAACGGGAAAAGCTCATGTCATGCCTTTCACTGGGCACTATTCGTCTTTTTATGATCTCCCAGATTGTGTTATTTTCATTAAAATCACTGGACTTCTTGGATATTTCCTCCCTTTTATGAAAATTCCACAAATAGCTTTTGGCTCTTGGCTTTAAATGAGTGATATTAAACTTAAATAACTTAATACATTAGGAATCAAGACAAAAAGTTACTTGACATAGTCACTTGACTTAGAGCTGTTTGACATAGTTTTTATAAATTATAAGCACTGTTGGCATCAAAAAATTTTGTTCATAATAATAGATTATGCTAGATAATAGAAGCAAACAGAAATAGTAGTTGTGTTAATTAAATTTGGTTCATCAGATGCATTCGTGAATCTGTAGTTGCAAAAGCTAAGTTTAAAATCTTCAGGGACTGAACAGTGCCAGTAACAGAGCAGATAGCTAAAAGCAAGCTAGCTCAAAGAATTGACATTACAGTTCTTCCCAGATAAGTTGTAATTCGCTCAATTGAATTTCTTGATGCAAGTTAGCTATCATGGCTGACACAAATAAGTAAAACAAAAGGCAACTTGGGTTTGATCCAAATCATTCTGATGAGTTTTTGCCCCCACAATCGAATTGGAGTCATCCGTGGATTTCTGGTAAGGGCTACATTGTACTCACCTACAAATCTAAGTTATGTCTCTTCTTGTTGACTATGAACGATATTACCTCTAGTTTTTAAGGGTTATTTTTTTTATTTTAGACTGCCAGAACATGGGACGAAGAACTCTGTTTGTAATGTTGATAGCATTGCAAACCGGCTTGATGGGAATTGTACCGGAATTGTACCTACCGAAATTTCGATTGCAATCAGAATATTCCTACCTATTGGTAGTAAACAAAAACACTCAAACACCTAAAATCTTATGTATAATTGAAGCTGATGAAAGTTCCAAGGTGAATTTACGCGAAGACTTTGGTCATTTTGCCTTGAAAACTACGGAAAATGGAGAACTGGCGTTGGTATTGACAAAATCATTGGAGTCAGAACTTACAGTCACATACCAACTGCTGGTTACCGCCATCAGTGAACAGGTAGTATCTTCATATAAAAGAAATCATAAGATAAATAGTGTATAAAACTACATATATTGGTACTGTATGGACCTTTATCCGCATATTCTATGTATTAACCCCTTTTAACCAATTGAATAGTTTTATTTTATTAGCTTTAATAGCTTAATAGCTTTTAATAGCTTAATAGTTTTATAAGATAAATAGTGTATAAAACTACATATGTTGGTACTGTATGGACCTTTATCCGCATATTCTATGTATTAACCCCTTTTAACCAATTGAATAGTTTTCTTTTAATAGCTTTAATAGGTTTCTTAATAGTTTTTTTTACCTTGTGTAAAAAATTGTGTTTTTTGTCAGTGCTATTTTACGTAAGCTCTCCTATAAAATATTACGATTATGACGTCATTTGTCATCTTTTTTACGAAAATTTTTTTGTCAAAAAAGTTTTGATTTTAAATTTTGTGTTTTGTTAATTGAAAAAAGTGAGTATATTTAGCAAAGTGCTTTAAAAGGAGCCCTTAAATAGTTTTCTGTGACGCCCCAGTGCCTTGGTATCTGCAGAGAAAAAAAAAGATGCTATCCATGCAAAAGAAAATTGATGAAATGGTATTAGCTTTCTTTATTATCTGTCGCCATTGGCTCGAATCAAAAGAACAACATCATCTTCTTGGAAGGGGTTTTAATTCACCCTTACTCACCCTTCAGTCAGTAGGCTCATTATATAAATCTCCAATTTTCTTTCAATGCCCCATCAGCCTCTTTGCTGCTCCTTTGTACTACTCCAGCAAATCTTCGCCACCTTGGAGTGCTAATCTCCTGGATTACCCTTCAGGGTTGATTTCGGGAAATGTTTGCCCTGTCTCTCTTTTTAAGCTTTGGTTGAGGTTGGTTGTCAGTCGGGAACTTATGTTTCTTTCTACGCCGCAGCTTCTCCTGGCAATAATCTTTTTTGTTTTAAACTGGTTTCCCATTTATTTATATTTTGTAAGAAAAGCGACAGGGAGACCTACAACAAATAGCAAATTAAAACGATGTTAAACAAAATATACAGTAAGAAGATATATATGAACAAGTATGATCAATCAAATAGGAAGCAGACACAAGCGAAAGTGTTGAAAATGATTAATGACCCCAAGGAGCTAAAACAAAGAGCATGGAACAAGCGACAGCAAGAAGTACATTGAATTGTAATGAAAATGATGCTAAACAAATACTACGGTTAAAAAGCAAATCAAAAATTAAATTTTGCAAAATAATATAAGAATATAAGTAAATCTTAATAGCTAAAGCAAAAGGATGAGAATCACAACAAATCCCCTATGAAAATAATTTACAACAAAATATGTGCTTAGGAAACTTGCAGCAGGGAGAATCACAATGAACCACAAGCAGAAATGGTGCAGAGCCAAATCTACGGTTAGAAGACATTTAACAACGAGCATGATGAATCAAATATGAACCAGACACATGTAACATTTTACAAACTGACAAGTGGCTCCGAAAACCTGAAGCAAAGGGCATGGAACATGTGACATCTATATTAACATCAAATCATAAACGAAAATTTTGTTAACAAAATTTATGGTTAGACGACAAATCAAAAGTACTAGGCAATCCAGATTAATGAATCTGAACAGCCGAAAAAAAAGGCATACAGAAATATTTCTAAGGTAATGATGAACAAAAATGAAGGACAATGAAATTTGCAGTCAGAAGACATAAAACAACAAGATTAAAAATGAATAACAATTGATTATAACGGGCAATAAAACCTGGGTTCGCAAGACAGAGTTCGGTAATGACACGAGTAAAAGATATTAGAGATTTTTATCATCCATTTTGTACAAACTCCTTAGAGACATTCCGACTGCCTGAAAAGACACTTCAAAAAATCAGCCAATTGTGTTATTTTTCTTGTAATACGACTATTGAAAGACTTATTATGCTACTTAAAACACAAAAATACATTTTGACTATCAATTGTAGTCAGTAAAGGAAAGAAACTATCCAATTTCTGGATTTGGAAAATCCAGAAAGTGGAAAATCTTATGACAACCTAAAGACTTTTTCTAGTCATTTCAAATACAATACAATGTCTTCTGAAAAAAGACTGATTTTGCGTTTTTTTGATTTTTTGGTAAAATATAGCTCATTTCTTCATATTGGACAGGTCCTTATATGGAAAAATATTATTTTGATTTTTCTCTATTTTTATTTTGCAGTTGTTTTTTATTGAGCATGGATGGAAAGCTTCAGCATTTTTAAGTTTTTCTGTACGATAATCCAGATTTTGGTTTACTATTCATATATTAGACAAAAAATTTTCACTACTTTTAATAAAAGTTTTATTATGAAGCTTTGAATGGATTTCTATGAGGGGAAAATGTTCATATATTTGGTTTGAAAATTAATCTAATCTTCGTATTTTATATGGTTAACATGATAGGGTTAACAGGATCCCATCACTTCAAAACTCTTAGTATGCACAAATATTAAGCAACCATTCCTCTCACCATGCCTAGAGAGTCTCAACTTCAGCCCTTTAAACATTCCTAATATATCAAAGATGCACCCTTTTGACAACTTTTGCTTCATACATTGTCTTTTGCTTTATTTAAACTTCCAAAATCAATATACCCTGATAGTCTTAGCTGAATAGCCTTAATTTAACTGTGATATCACAGTTGTTTCTTCTGGATAAAATTCAAAACACATTGCGTATTTTCATCTAGTTTGACATACCTGAAAACATATCCTGAAGTTCTTGCGTAGTAGCTTTATCTTTCACTGAAATGTTCTAGAGACAAACTTTAGTTATCTGGATAGGCATAGTTTCTCTTTATCTAGTTTTGCATCCCTTTCAACGTCCTCTGTGAGTCTCATATTATTGTACAATACTCTTTCTGAACTAATGTATCTCTACTATTTCGACAGCCAGGATGTGCTGAAACTCTTTTGATTTAGTCAAATTTCAGATGTAGTAGTTGTCGAAGTAGAAGTATTAGTAAACGCAATAGCGGTAGTAGCAGCAAAAGTAGTAGAAGTAGTAGTGATAATAGCAACAATAGTTGTGGTAGTAATAATAGCAATAATGACAGCAGTAGTAAGGCTAGTAGCAGTAGCAGTAGCAGCAGCAGTGGTAATAGTAGTAGTTAGAACAATTTTTACAAAACACTCGATTGTGAGCATTATTCAAAACATTATGTAAAACTTGTTCGTGTAAAGACAGGTAATGAGCTATATTAAGCCTAAGAAAGACATAAATATATCTTCATCTCGTATTAAAATATTTGAAATTATCTCTACAGGTAATACTGTGTGAATCCTTTCACTTCTCACCCTCTGTGTATTGATCCCTTTTAAGCAATTTCGTTTCTTTTAATAATTTGGATTGATCAATCACAAACAAAATGTTTTAAGGTTGCCCTTACTATCAGGGCTAAAATTTTGTAGCGTGTTATAAACTGAGGCTTTGGGTAAGAATCGGTACTCAGAATTCAGTGACAACTGATATTTATTATAAAAGAAGATAAAAAGGATAATATTCTAATTTTAATTATTTTGAATACTTCTAAGCCTCTTCTAGGTCTGTTGTCTATAGTCTGTTTGTTCAATCCACAAATGTTTACCGAAAAGAAAAGGATTAAGTTAATTCTAAGCTATTTACGGGCGTATTTTTCGGTTTTTTAATCAATTTTAATTAGATTATGCATCCTTTAATTTATAACAAAAGTCCCCAGGGTTACCTGACTATTAGCAAGATTAAAAACACCCAATAAATCTATCGACAACCCTCAAAGGAGTATTTTCACCCTGACTCCAATTTCAATTTAAATGGCTAAAATGTAAGTATTAAATTATTTCAAAGTAGGATCTTGATTTAGCCTAAGCGACAGAAATCTCTCTGAAGTTTGTTACTTTATTTTAGTGTTATTCTCAAAGGAAATTTATGCAGGTTAGTAGTAGTTTTTTTTTTTATCCTAATTCATAAAGAAATCACTTACTCATGATCCTTGGTTCCGAGGCAAAACTACCCCGATTTGTCTCTCCTCCGTAAGTTATATTCCTTTTGCTACTTCATCCGTTTAGTGATCTTCCCTCTTTCTTAGCCGGTCAACCACTTTTTGTTAAAAAGTAGTTTCTTCCAATGTTTCAAGGCCTTACAGTCCTTTTTGTTTTAGACCCATAACTGGTCTAAAACAGGTCTTCAAATATTTATCACGGGTTCAAAATCCGTTCGATTCTTGGACAAAGGAGTGTCACTACTAGATTTATGATTAATTACGTAAAGTGAAGTTATGTTCAAAATTCAAGCTAATTTGAAATTGTCACTATATTTTTGATCTATTGAACCGAAAGGGAATCCCAAATTTTACTGAAATTGAGTTACCAAATTACACAAAATTAAGGCCTCCTTACAATGCTTAGCTTTTGTTTGATTTATAGGGTATTAGCTCATTTTATTGTCTGTCACCGCATCTAGTCAGTGTACATCTTATTATGTGGATGAACACAATAAAAAAAAAGAATAATAGAAAAATCAATTATTCTTAGATGCGCAGAAAAGTTTAATGGGGATTGAAAAGCAAATGCAAAATCTGTTTTTAGTGCCTTTCTTCTGATTTGGATCATCTGGTATCTCCTTTGTACAGTGGATTGTGATATCAGGGATATAATCGTAGAATTGAGAATAAATAATGTCTATCCACATTTTCAAAGGACTTCCCACTCCTTTCTGGCGATTCGTCCAAAAGACTACTTGAAAAAATTGAGGAAGTATTTCATGTTTCTTTTAAGTTAGAAGACCCTTCCCTCTATAAAATCACCCTGTTGTCCTATCCTTAACAACTAAGCCTACCTGAAAATAAGCTAATTCTAGAAAATATGGCTCCCCTTCCACGGGAAATTTCTTCCCCACCATGAAAAAACCCTGCAAGAAACATTCTTCCCATGTAAAATGCCCCATAGCCTGGAAAATGTCCCCCATAAAATTCCATTCTAGCTGAAAATTTCTTGCAGACGATTCCCTGCTGAAAAATTTTTCTTAACACACTTTGATTTGAAAAGACTTTAATTTCTGAATTTCTAAAAATTATTTTGTATCCCCCCCTCCCCCTTTCCGTGGCATATTTTTCACAAAATTCTACATGTTTACAAATGGGAGCTTGAAACTTTTACAGTGAGGTTCTTGAATACGCTGAATTTGATGGTGTGATTTTCATTGAAATTTCTTGAAGTTTACAGTGGGGAGGGGGGGATCCCACTAATTTGAAAGTAAGGGAAACTTTTGAATAATTGCAGATTTTGATGGGTAACATTAAACTTCAGGAGTTTAGCGAACTTTAATTCAACAAAGTGTAAGATCGTTATCGCGAACTGTTCGATAATGATAAGTTACTATTCTAAGTGTAAGCTTCTACACTATCTAAGAATTGGTACTTCCAGTCTGGAACTTTTTTTCTGATCTGGAACCTCCATTGAAAGACTAATCGGTTATCACTAAAAGAGGTTTAAACCTAATACTGCGTGATATTGAATCAAGTGCCAAGAAGGGATACGTTCGAATTCCATTATATGAGCCATTTCGTTAGTCATGGTCCCAAAAAATACGGACGCTCTCTCAGAGCGTCCACGCTCTGAGAGAGCGTGGACTCAAATAGAAAGGTAAACTCTTATACCCTAGGATTATCAAGATGATTAGACATGCTAGCGAAATGAATAATTCTTTGGTGGTTTTGAAAGTTCAGGGTCAAAAATAGGATTATAAATAAAAGTTGAACCGACGAAGTCGTTTAGATTGTGAATAAATAAAAGCAACAGAAAAATGTTTGGTAACAAGGGAAACTATCAAATTGATAGCATTGCTAACCTGGGTTGTAATATTAGCGAAGATAATAGGGATGATGTTAAAAGTAGAATAGCCGAGGACCAATATGTTCATTCAGCCTTAGAAAAAAAGGAAAAAAGAAAAGGTCTGGGAACCACGTCTGTGATCCAGGATTAAAATATTGGAAGTTACAGTGATTACTGTTATCAACTATGTTTCTTAAATGTGCGAATTTTAGAAATAAAGGAGGATTTGTTAGATATTTTCCGGACAAATTCTCCGCGGATATTTAGCTACCTCTTTGACTGACTGTATTTCAAACAGCGATTTTCCGATATGTGATTTTCAGACAAAAGTAGTTTTATGCCACTTTCTAGGGCTATAAGGAACAAAACACTGAGATGGCAATGAAAAAAGTGCGGATGAAAAATGACTGATTGCCAAAGATCCTTCATCTCGGTGATCTATCTAGGACCAAAAGACAAGGCTGTCCATAAATGAGGTGGGAAGAGGCTATACGAAATCATCGAAAGAAAATTTGAGTTTCCTGAGGAGGAGGGGAAAAGAGAGAAGTTTTGAGTAAACGGTTAGAGAAGAGATGCGCATATGTGGCTTGGCTTCAGATGAAATGGTGTAGTGACTTGTTCATAGCATTTAATAGGTATGCTGCACGTAATTACAGTTAGAATATACAACTACTACTAATACTGCTACTAGCAATCCACTGCAATACCATGCCACTTGAGGCCAAAACGGCCACGTACACTCCTCCTCCATCCTAATCTATCGAAAGTCTCTCTTTACACCCCCCCCCCCATGAAAGTTCCCATTTCTCTTATATCTTTCTGTTTGTTATCCTCCTTTTCCAACCGTGAACGATCTGCATTCCATTTAGCCCATGGCGGTTGGCAAAAAAGGAACAATTTTTGGAAATCTATCATCTTTCATCAGCAGAACATGCCCTATCCATCTCAACCTTTTTCTCATTATAGCCGTAGAAATCGGGATTGAACCACACTCTTCGTACCGTCTGCTGTTTGAATACGGTCAGTCAGCCGCGTACCCAAAACTTACCGTTGGTAATTTTGCAGGACAAGATACATCAAATCTTCTGTCGTTGTTTGGAGCACCCATGCTTCAAATCCATATTGGACCACTTTCATCACTGTAGTATCTAATGCTCAAATCTTGGCTTACAAAGTTTACCTACCTATTTTCTCAAACTTTTTTCAGCTGTTAAAACAACCTAAGCCTTGTCTATTCTTCTTGTAACATCTTCACCCGTTGATTTGCAAACTTATCTTCCTATCCTTCCAAACTTTTTTCATCTGTGAAAACGCCCCGAGTCTTGTCTATTCTACTTTGTAAAATTAATTTTCAAGCCTATTCTAGCACCCTGAATTCGCAAAACATCTAGAATCTCATTCCTTCTTCTCACACTTTTATCTAGGATGCCTAAATCATCAGCATAATTTAACTCCAGGATACCTATTCCTCCCCATATGATCCCCGTGAAAACTAATAAAAGAGAAAAGCTGTTCAAATGACGAGATTTTAACTTTCATTCAAAGGGAGTTTGCCATAGTCTTTACAATTTTTTAATCTTGACTATGATCAGATACCAGATTTTAGGTGTTTTAGGCCTTTTCACGAAATCCACATAAATTTGCTGTTTCAGGGATTTTTTTTCTATTAAAGCTAGCCAAAATGATATCTACTTTTCTATTTGCTTAATTGTCAGTGTAAATCTTTATTTTCCATTTTAAGAAAATAGGATGCAAAATTTACAATAAATTACTAAAACTCAATCTATCAAAATCCACGAAAATACACATGATGGACCACGTCTTTGGCTCTTTTTTTCCACCGCGGCGGTATTTCATGACTGAAGCGAGCCAGAAAATTCAATTTTCTTCGACTTCGATTTCAATTTCATAACTGAAATGAGCCAGAAAATTCATCAACCAATTCATCAATTCAATTTAGAGGGTTGATGAAACAACATTGACTTGATGAATTCATCAGGTCTTTGGTTTGAACTAAAGTTTCTTTTGGAGGATACGTGTACACTCTATTGGACTTTAAACTACTTGACTGCCCTGACCATTTGTGTATAACAGTTAAAAATATTTAGAACTTATTTTTTGGTAGTCTGGATTTATTATAAGATTTATTAAATTAAATCTAACATACCATCTATTGAAATACAACATCTGTGTTATTTCTCGCTTTACTAATCTCTCCCTTTTATAATTGTATCCTTCTTCTTTTGTTCTAGGGGGGACAAGATTCGTTAGAAATTGAAATTTACGTGAAGGATGACGACGCAGAGGAAAAGGAACTGGCCCCAAAAATCAAAAGCGTAATCAATTTTCTTTTTTTTTGTCGTTTTACATGTATTTTATTGACTTTCATGGATTTATACTTGACCTAAGTCTGAAAGGTTTTAATGTAGCTCTAAAAAAATAGTTTTAACCAATTTCTTGAAACTGGCAATTCGGAAAAGGCGGAGAGTTGTAATTGCCAATAGTTGAACAATTCTAGGCATTTATACCCTCTCGGAACACACACCCCCCCCCAAAAAAATACCCCCCTTGGAAAATAATCCCCTGGAAAATATCTCCAGAAAATACCCCCAGAAAATACCGCTTGTGAAATATACTCCCCCCCCCCCACACCGACCGAATTCCCCCCATGAAAAATATCCCCCCCAAAAATACCCCCCGTAGAAAATACCTCCCACAGAAAATACCCTCCCGGTAAATACACCACTCCCCCCCCCCCGGAAAATACCCCCTTCCTTGTAGAAAATAAGGCTTTCCAAATTTGAGAATTTTATTTCAGTTTTAGTTTTTGAATTTTCGTAGGGAGAAGGAGTTTTGGTACTTGTATATTATGCGCCATACACTCAAGTTTAGGCTTGAGTGTCTGAACATACTGGTGAAAACACCAGTTTTTTTTTCGTTAGTTTCTTCGTTACTTCAGAAATAAACTTGGGCTATAGATTTACACATTAGGGGGTAGGGGTAAAGTATAGCGGGTCTGCATGCAAAATATATTTGGTAAACTTATTCTGCATATTAGATAGATAGATAGAAAAGTGTATTTTAAAGCCAAATATACGGCCATAAACACTGTAAAATAACATTAATGAAAGCCACAAATAACATAAACTCTGATCAGCGATCATCATAAAACAATTAAAGGAAACACTGCATTAACCTAATAATTGTACTTCATCATAAGCATCGCAATAGCACCGCCTAAGTAAAGAACGATGTTGGCACAATGTATTATTTTTTTTTCTTTGGTTTTTTCTTGGTCTTAGACCAGGGCACTTCGTATCGAAGGAGTTGTCGTAGAAACTTCGAAAAGGGCTCATTCGATTGGAAATTGGAGTGGCTTGTGCCCTTTTTATTATCCGAAAGTGATTAGAAGGCAACTAAGACCCCGTCAATGCCCACCATTTTCCCAAACATATCCGATCAAAATTTTGATATGGCCATTTTGTTCAGTGTATTTGATTTCCAAACAGAAATTACTTTATTGAGCAGAATACTCTCTCACAGCCCGCAGGGCAAGGGTTGTAAGTTATGCCCTGGGGGCATATAAGAAGTTTTATAGAAAGCTTTGAAATAGAAACTTCCAAAGGGGCTCATTCAAACACATCCAATCAAAATATTGAGATAGCCATTTTGTTCAACGTAGTTGAAAGGTCCGGAAATTATGTCTTTGATGGCACTCCTCCCAGAGCCCTTAGGGCAAGGGTTTTAGGTTTTTCCCGGGGTGCATATAAGGTTCTTATAGAAAGCGTTGTCGTAGAAACTTCAAAAAGGGCTCATTCATTTGGAAAATGAAAGGACTAGTGCCCTTTTTATAGTCAAAAGTGATTGGAGGGTATTTAACCCCCCTCTCACGCCTAACATTTCCCCAAACACATCCGATAAATTATTTTAGATAGCCATTTTGTTTAACATAGTTGAAAGTTCTGGAAATTAGGTCTTTGAGAATGACAACCCCCTCAAAGCCCTAAGGGCAAGGGATATAATTTATACCCTGGGGGCATATAAGGTGTTTATAGAGAGCGCTGTCGTAGAAACTCAAAAAAAGCTCCTTCGATTGGAAATTGAAAGGGCTACTGCCTTTTGTAATAGTCGAAAGTGATTGGAAGGCTTGACATTCTTATAGTAAAGATTGATGCGGGTACAATGTTTTTTTTTTTTTCTTTTTTTTTTTTTTTACCAGGGCACTTCGTATCGAAGGAGTTATCGTAGAAACTTTGAAAAGGGCTTATTCGGTTGAAAATGGAAAGGGCTAAGGCCTTTTTAATAGTTGAAAATGATTGGAGGACAACTAATTTCCCTCCCACGCACACCCTCCCATTTGCGCATCAGGTTTAAAAACTAGATGTTGCTTTAAGATTAAATCAAAATACACTGTGTTAATGCTAATTCCCAATAAAGCATCTTAGCAGTATCCCAAGAACGACTGAGGGTATTATGTTCAGACTTTCGGGGCTGCTTGTGCTTTTAAAATTTAACCAAATCAAAATAGCGTAAGTGTATCCAAGCTATCAAAGAAATTAAACAGATTTTTTTTTGCGAATGGTTTCAAGTTTTTTTTTATTTCAGGTTAACTAAAGGAGGTATGAAACTAAATTAAACACTACTAATCGTCGCTGAAAGGACTAAGTCAATATTAAAAGAACAGAAATTTATTTTAAACAAATTTCAACAAAACAAGTTTTTCAAAGAAAAGTAAATAACTCCATTAAACCAAAAGGAGCAAAAATAAATTCAAACAATCTACCAAGCCTGAAACTACCACAAATCAGCATCGATAAATAATTGAAACCCAAAACGAACAGAAATTAAAATAAAGCACACTAAATACAAATGAATGTGCATTGTCAGTTTAATATACTTATACTGATATTTATTAATCAAAATGTTAACACTATTTGATTTATTAAAGTTATAAAAGTAAAATCATTTGTATTTTTTTCAGTAAAGTGCAAATTATGTTCTGCCCTTTGGAAGGCACAGGGGTTCTGAGCCCTACTCTTGTTAATTTCTGCTCGTTTTGAGTTTGACTCGATTATTTGTTGTAATTTCTGTTCGTGTGGTTTTCATTTATTTATCGATGCTGATTTGTGGTTGTTTCGTGCTTGGTACATTATTTTATTTTATTTTTGCTCATTTTTGGTTTAATGGAGTTCTTTACTTTTCTTCAAAAAACTCATTTTGTGGAATTATTTTTAAAACTAATAATTGTAAAAACGGTCATTGAAAAAGAAACATTTAACACTTGGAAAAAAACACTAAAATGAAACATTACATTTAGTTTATACTGGATTTTTTTTTGTAGTGAACAAAATTTCCAGATACCTTGCTATTCTTTTGTAATTTTTATTGGCATTCCTAGAAAGAATTGTTTTCTGACTTCAAACTGTCCAAATACTTTATCACCCCCCCCCCCTTATGTGCAAATATATAGCCCAAAATATATTTCCCATATATTTTGTCACTTGTCTTTGTCTTGTCTCGCGCTAGGCTGAAATTAAATAAAAAAAAAACAAGTTTTTGTAACTGAAAGTAAGGAACGACGTTAAAACTTAGAACGAACAGAAATTATCCCGTATATGAAAGGGGCGGTCCCCTCCTTATCGCCGCTCTCTTTACGCTTAAGGTTTGAATTGTTTAAAAAAAATGGAGTTGTGAGAAGGTCAAACTTTAGCGTAAAGAGCGCGGCGTTGAGGAGGGGACAGCCTCTTTCATATACGGGATAATGTCTGTTCGTTTTAAGTTTTAACGTCTTTCCTTACTTTAAGTTAAAAAAACTTGTTTTTTTTATTTAATTTTTGAACATTTTTGAATTAACGCAGGTTTTGATTTTAGCTCACCGTACACGAATAATTGAAAAAAATTTGCATATTAATTTTACCTTCATTTGGTTAAATGGTTTTCTCGAAACTTGTTTAATTTTATTTAAGAACGTTATTATTAGTAATAAATATACGTAACTTACGAATTAACTTACGTAAAGAACTTCTATATTCAGAGATTTTTAATGCGTATATTAGGAGATTCGCCCCTAGTCAATACCTTGCTCTTTAAGCTAAAGTTCGAATTTAGTCCAAAATCTTTAAAAATGACCCTTTAATCACAAAGGCAGTTAATTAGAATAAATAGCTCTTATGAAAGTACTAAAAAATCTTTGGCTTACAGAGCGAAGTATTGACTAGGGGTTGAAACCAATCATATACGTAAAATTTTCTATCCGTTTTAAGCTTTGATGTTGCTCCTTACTTTCAGTTGAAAAACTTGTTTTTTTTATTTAATTTCAGATCTTTTTCTTTAATAATGATGAGAAATCCGGCGCCCCTTCATAGCAATGTCCCTTCCCCCATGAAAACTTCCTCCGTGGAAAGATCCTCCCATATAGCCCCCGACCCACCCACCCCCACCCCCAAACTACCAGAAAAGCTCCCCCCCTGAAAACGTCTGTATACTTCCCAATAATCAATACTATATATTAACATGTGGTAAAGTTCATAACTTTTAGCCCTCCCCCCGGGGACTTCGGGGGATCTGATTCTTTTGATGTATCTATTAACATCAAAATTCCGTTTTTTAGAGTTTCGGTTACTATTGAGCCGGGTTGCTCCTTAATTAAAGTTCGTTACTACAAACTGTTTGATCAAATTCAGTCAAAATCAGGCAAATTTTTTCAAGCTCGTAGCTTTTGATGTGTGACACTAAACTTAAAGAAACCAATGTGTTTATAATCAGCTTAATAATCTTATTAATTAGATGAATCTATCGATTTCAAAATCCCATTTTCTAGAGTTTTGGTTACCATTGAGTCAAGTTGCTCCTTACTTACACTTCGTTTCCACCAACTGTTTTATTAAGTAGAATGTTTTCATTTGATCAGATGTCAAAGTAAATTAACACACATCCGTGATCTTTCTTCTGGCAAAAAATGCAAAATTTCACGTTTTTGTAGATAGGTGCTTGAAACCTCTACAGTAGGGTTTTCTTGTACGCTGAATGTGATGGTGTTATTTTCATTAAGGTTCTGTAACTTTTAGGGGGTCTTTCCCCCTTTTTTCTAAAATCAGCCAAATTTTCTTAGGCACGTAACTTTTGATTAGTAAGACTAAATTTGATGAAGCTTATATATTTGAAATCAGTATTAAAATCTGATTCTTTTGATGTACCTACTGATATCAAAATTCCGTTATTGAGAGTTTCGGTTACTATTGAGCCGAGTCACTCCTTACTTACAGTTCGTTACCACGAACTGTTTAAAAAAAAAAAACTAAAGAGGAAACCGGTTTGTTCTCGAGTTCAAAGCGTTCAAAGTGATCACACCTGTCTAAAAATCGAATTTTTTACGAACATCATAAAATTAGTAATTTTCGCAATCTAATCTCAGTGAAGTAAAAGAACATTTATATCATAACGAAATTGGACCGTCTCTGACTTGTGTTTACCAGAGCTCTTAAATGATATTTGATAGTGTTTTGTCTTATGAACTGAAAGGACTTGTACAAAAATTACCTGAATGATAGATCGTGTGAAAACAAGAGGAATGTAAAGAAAGTGGAGAAAGCATTAAAATATGAACTAAGGAGGTGTGAAGTGGAGGCCATGAATAAAATTGCCGAGGATCTAGAAGGTGCAGCTAGACGGGATAATAGTAAAATATTATGCTGGCAAGTTAACAAATTGAGAGGGAGGAGTCAATCCGGACTTGTCGCAGTTAAAGATAGGAATGGGGTTGCAATTAGCGATAAGGAAAAAACTAAAGAGAGATGGGCCGAACATTTTGAGAATTTGCTTAACCGAGATAGAGTTGCAGGAAAAAATATAGAGGAAAATGGAAAAGTTTGTGATGCCTTGGATGTGAAGGAAGATTTGTTTTGTGAGGAGGAATTAGCAACAGGGCTAAAAGGATTAAAGAATAATAAGGCTCCAGGTGCTGATAGGATGGTAAATGAGTTTCTTAAATATGGTGGCTCAGAGGGTAGAAATAAGTTACTGAAGATTATGAATATGTTTTTTGAAAAAGGGGAAGTACCTAATGATGTTAGGAAAACCTTAATTAAGCCACTTTATAAGAAAGGTAATAAAAGCGAGTGTGGTAATTATCGAGGCATGAGTCTGGTCTCTGTAGGTAGTAAATTACTTAGTAATATGATACTTTTCTGACTGAGAGATGCCGTAGACAAAGTATTAAGAGAAGAGCAGTGCGGTTTTAGAAAAGGTAGAGGATGTGTCGACCAAATTTTCACTCTTAGGCTAATAATTGAAAAGTGCCTGAGTTTTCAAACACCTTTGGTCCTCAGTTTTATAGATTATGAGCAAGCGTTTGATTCTGTTGATAGAAGAGCTTTAATAAAGGTTTTATCCTTGTATGGTATACCAGACAAATACATTAAAGTGATTAGTGCTATGTATGAAAATAACACTGCTGCGGTTAAGGTAGAAAATAAGGTTAGCAGCTGGTTTTGTATTAAATCAGGAGTTAAGCAGGGTTGTGTTCTATCCCCCTTTATATGGATTATTTTGATGGACTTTGTTTTAAGGAGCACAGGAAAGGCAATGGGAGACCACGGAATCAAATGAGGAGGAAAAAGTCTCCTGGACTTGGATTATGCTGATGATTTAAGAATCCTAGATGAAACTGTGAGCAAAATGAATGAAGTTTTAGAGGTTTTGCGAGTTCAGAGTGCTAGAATTGGTTTGAAAATTAATGTTAGGAAGACTAAGTCACTAAGGCTAGGAATAAATGAAGATAAAAAGGTGACGGTGGGTAATGAAATGGTTGATAAGGTGGGCAGCTTCACTTACCTTGGTAGTATTATTAGTAAAGATGGTGGGAGCAGTGAAGATGTTAAATATAGAATAACCAAGGCACAGGGTGTTTTTTCATATTTAAAAAAAGTCTGGATGAATAGGAAGATAAGTCTGCAAACCAAGATTAGAATATTAGAAGCTAGAGGGATGACAGTGGTCAAATATGGCTCAGAAGCATGGACGCTCCAAAAAGCGGACGAAGATTTGCTAGATGTTTTCCAGAGAAATTGCTTAAGGATTGTTCTGGGTACCCAGCTGACTGACCTTATTTCAATCAATAGGCTGTACAAATAATTTGGCTCAATACCGCTCTCTAGGGCTATAATGAAAGAAAGGTTTAGATGGCTAGGGCAAGTTGTGCGGATGAAGGATGAAAGATTGCCAAAGATTGTTCTTTTCGGCTAACCATCTAGGGCTAAACGGAAAGCAGGTCGTCCTCGTCTGGGGTGGGAGGATGTCATAAAGAAAGATTTTAAGGAAATGAGAACTTTCTGGGAGGGTGTAAAAAGGGAATCTTTGAATAGATTGGGGTAGAGGAGGAGCGTGCGCAGCTGTGTTGGCCTCAGGCGGCTTGGTGCTGCGGTGAGTAGTTAGTAGTAGTAGTAGTAGTATCACCCCGCAATCTCCTTATTAAGACCAAGTCTAAATAGTGGGAGACAACAGTTTAATTCCTACCCTCCCTCCTTATACTCCTGCCTATATTCATCTGAAGACTAATGGAGATTATACAATTTGGGCAAAGGAATGCACTTTAATAGACATCTGCCAACCATCCCTTACTTGCACAATGACCAACCACACTTTCTATATGGTTTTTTTCGCACATATGTTTTTATTTGTTCTTTTTATTTGTCTTAGTTTCTCTTTGGATGCTGTACATTACATTTGGAGAAAAATTCCGCAAGAAGATTTGGCGAATTTATGGGGGGCTTCTGCGGGGAGACTTTTCCCTGGCAGAGTCTTATAATGGGGGAATATGCTGGTCCTCGTTTTAGGTCATGAAACTTAACGTAATTATGATTTACAGTTGATGGGATTAATCTAGCAACTGTGGCCGTTTATTTACAAAATTTTGTGTAAAAAAAATGATTTTTTAAAAATATATTTTTGTTATCAAGACTCTCTAAAGGCTAACACAGCATTGCATTCTTCCTTTTCATCCAAGAATATTGACAGCTTTAGTCTTTATCACCTTCTCAGAAGTTTTACCTTTCTACAACCCTCCTTGATGAACCCTTCCCATCCTTTTTGGGGAACGGTGATTTAAGCTTGGTACGCCAAATAAAAGTGAATATTATTTAAAAGTGAAATGTATATATATATATATATATATATATATATATATATATATATATATATATATATATATATATATATATATATATATATATATATATATATATATATATATATATATATATATATAAATTTAGTCCATAGTTAAATTTAGTTCTTCTTTAGGAACATACAACTACTTTGTATGTCTTGGTATGTCTTGGTTGGGCAGTTGCTGCTGGACTTGCTGCTGCTAGTGTATTCATTCTAGTACGGTGGAGAAGACACCATGCTGAAGCTGATAATAGTACGTACATCTTTTCTTCTTGTATTGTTCTGATTTACTCATGATTGCATTTCCCCCTTTGGATATCCAGTGTTGTCTTTATTTAAAATGTTGTCTAAAATATATCTTAAGAGGAGGACTCCAAGGCAGAAAGCAGTGACCTTCCCCCTACGGAATTTTGAGACAGCCATTTAGCAAAAAAAAAAAAAAAAAATCAATGAATACACAAATTTTGCTTTAATTATTCATGTTCAGTGAGCCAAGATCAAAGCTGCATGAATTTAAAAACGTTCAGAAATTAAATAAAAAAACAAGTTTTTTTTTAACTGAAAGTAAGGAACGACAAAAAAACTCAAAACGACAGAAATTATCCCCTACTTTAAATGGGATATCCCCTCCTCAACGCCTTGCTCTTTGCGCTAAATTTTGACTCTTTCTCACAAATCGATTTTTTAGAACAATAAAACACTTTATATATTCGTATATTCGTAACACGTATATTAGGGATTTCGCGCCTTAGTCGAAATCTTGCTCTTTACGCTATAGCTCAAATTTCGTTCCAATTCTTTAAGAATAACCTCTTAATCACAAGGGCCTATAATTAGAATAAATAACTCTGATGAAAGTACAAAAAAAAAACTTTAGAGTAGAGAGCGAGGTAATGACTAAGGGGTGAACCCAATCATATACGTAATAATTTCGGTTCGTTTCAAGTTTTGATGTTGCTCCTTACTTCCAGTTGATCTTTTTTTCCTTTTTTTTTAAATTTCTGATCCTTTTTAAATAATGTTGGGAAATCAAGCACCCCCTTCAAGGCAATGTCCCTTCCCCATGAAAACTTCCTCCACGGAAAGATCTTCCCTCTAGCTCACAACCTCCACCAACTACTAGAAAAAATCTCCCCTGAAAACTTCTATATACTTCCCAATAACATAATTCTATATGTAAACATTGAGCAAAGTTCATAACTTGTAGAACTTCCCCCCGGGACTGTGGGGGATCAAGTCATCCTCAAAGACATAGTTATTGTATTTTTCGACCATGCCGAACAAAATGGCTGTTTCAAAATTTTGATCGTGTGACTTTGGGAAAAAATTGGTGTGGGAGGGGGCCTAGTTGGCCTCCCTTTTTTGGGTCACTTGAAAAGGGCAATAGAACTTTTAATTTAAGTTCAAATGAGCCCTCCTACAATATTCTAAGACCACCGGGTCGATACGATCACCCCTAGGGAAAAAAAAACACAAATAAACACGTATCCGTGATCTTTTTCTGGCAAAAAATATAAAATACCACATATTTACCAATTGGAGCTTGAAACCTTTATGGTAGGGTTCTCTTGTACGCAAAATCTGAGGGTGTGATTTTCATTGAAGTTCTATGGCTTTTAATGGGTGTTGCTCTTTTTTTTCGAAAATAAGGCAAATTTTCTCAGGCGCGTCACTTTTGATGAGTAAAACTATACTTGATGAAACTTATGTATTTGAAATCAGCATAAAAATTTGATTCTTTTGAGCATAAAAGTCTGAGTATTTTAGAGCTTCAGTTACTATTGAGCCGGGTCGCTCCTTACTTACAGTTCGTTACCACGAACTGTTTGAAAAGCCACATCGGTCCATTCCTTTAGCTGCTTTGAGATAAGGCATAAGATATACTAAGGCATAATACATTTTATAAGACACATAAGATATATAACATTTGTCTATCAAGCCCTTTAGCTGCTTTAAGATAAAGCATAAGATATATTTTTAAATATATCTTAAAAAGAAACCATTGAACAAAATTAAGTTATTACACAATTGCGGCATTAAATGTGATTAAAGAAAAAAAATGTCTGACTTCGGATGATAAAGAAGCCGTTCTCAAACTTTAAAAAACTCATTTCTACATACAGTAGTTTATTGTGGGGCCTTTTTTCCGATGAAATTAGATGCTGAATTTTATCGTTCCAAGTGCTATATGTATATAGCAATATCATTTGGCAAAGGCAAATTATAGACAGGTTCAAATCTTTAATTTCTTGCGTTCATGAACAGTTCATGAACAGTAATTTCATGCGTGCATGAACGGTAATTTCTTGCGTTCATGAACAGCGTGCATGAACAGTTGCGTGCATGAGCCCAGAGTAAGCTTTTTTTTATATTAAGCCAAAACGATGAGGAGTTATTTCCTATTATAAATATATATATATATATATATATATATATATATATATATATATATATATATATATATATATATATATATATATATATATATATATATATATATATATATATATATATATATATATATATATATATATATATATATATATATATATAATATATAAAATAAATAATACATATATAAATATATAAATATATATATATATATATATATATATATATATTTGCGCTCCTATAGCATCCTCTGGGTAATTATATTAAACCTCCTAGACATATACCGATTGCTCGTCCACGGGGGTACCCGCAGCAGAAACTTTGCAAACCTATAATATGTAGCTCGAAGATTACGCCTATCACTCAGAGTAAAAATTTGCACAGGCTCAAGTTCAGCAAATGAGGAAGGACCGTAGCGTTAAAAAGCCATGATAGAGGTTGGCGATCAAATTTCCGCTTATTTGCAACAATACAGGTATAGATGCAGGACATGCGTTTGTGGAAGAGAGCCATAAGAAGTCGACGGGTTTCAGTAAGTGAACGCCCGAACGGAAGACCTAGATACACGATAGAATTAACTAGCTCAACTTTGGCTTTACTAAATCGAAGTGGCACGTGATCACTTTCATTTGAATTAAATAACAACACAAAAGATTTATCAGCGTTAAACTGGAGGCCTTTTTATGATACACGCACTGGAGTTGCAAAAAAGTATCTTCCAGGCCATGCAGAAAACGACTCAGATTAAAGACGTCATCTGCGTAACCAATCAGGGAGACGTCGATCCGAAGAGGAATACATGTAGTGAGGGGATTAGACTGAGGTTTAATAATGCTATTGTTAAATGCAGTCGGTGGAGAAATACCACCCTGCCTTACTTTTTTTTTACTGGCAACATAGGGCTGCCACGTGGTGACGACTCAATGGCACAGTCAATTAATGGGATCTGTCTTGTGCCGATGGTCGCAGGAAGCAAAAGCCCAGCTTTCAAACGAACATACATATCATACAGTGGCACCGAAAATCCAGGATCAACACATCTAAGACCCATATCAAGTATTATACCTTCATGTATTAAGGAATCGGAAGCACGTCTGACGTCATGGGATGCTAGTGGTAGGATTTCACCAAGGTTTTTCTGCATCAATTAGACCCGAAATCAGAGCACTAAGCGCATGTCTGCATCCAAGGCCAGTTTGAAAGCCAAACTGATGGTCCTGGACAGTGTACTTTGATTGTAACTCATTTATAATCAACAACTCAAAAAGCTTGCAAAATTTAGTTGCAACGGTAATCAGGCTGTATGAAAGCACTCTGACGATACTTTACCCTTTTTCAAAATTGGCGTCAGATATCATTTTGGTTTTCTCTGGCATCCACCGGTGAGCATTCAATAGAAAAGATCCAACATAGAAAAGTGTTTTGCAAATGGCAGAGAAGAAGAATAATCTATTCAATATACTGAGTCGTATATACTGATACACAGTATACTAAGCTTTGTCCATAAGATGGCAGAGCCCGTTCTGAAACTACAGTTAGTTAGGGTGGGCTCTCAAATGTGGGTGAGAACCTCCAAAAGCCTTGGCTAGATAAAGTACCTCCTAGGCTTATAGGCCTTGCTCAGATTACACTCTTCAAAATTGCCATATACCTTAATCCGTGTTTCTAGAAATTGAATATTACCCCTGGCGATCTTCTCCAAGTTGAGAATAAAATGGAAAGAGACGTGAATGAAACCTTTCTGAAATCTGTATCAGTAGATGCAAGTGAGAGTCCCTGTGATTTCAGCCACTACAGAATAAAGCCAGTTTGTGGGGATCACAAGACGAAGTTTCAGTGGTTCTAGATTTTCCGCAGGGAGTCCTTAGTTCCAAGAAAAACCGATGCACTCAGGTCTTGGAAGTCTTTTAATATGGGTCAAAGATATATAAATCCGAGGTTGTCATAAAATTAATATCCATGCTTACCACTAATATCCTTTCTGAGAGTGGATTCCAAGCCTGATTAGTTTATAATCAAATAGTTTGTGGTAACAAACTGTAAGTAAGGACTAACTCGGCCAAACTGCCACCGAAATTCTCAAATGAATTGAATGAATCAAATTATTTGGATTTAATGCCGACTCCAGATACATAAAATTTATAAAGTTTCATGTATCCACCAAAATCTCCGAGCCCTAGAGAATTTGAAGGATTTTTGAGAAAAAGTGCAAACGCCCCTAAAAATTCAATACATCTTATTAAAAATCACACCATCAGGTTGGGCATATCCGAGAACCATACTGTAAGTTCCTCTAGCTTCCATCTACGAAGAAATATAATTTTGTAATTTTTGCCAGAAGAAGGATCACGGATGCGTATTTATTTGTCCTTTTTTTGTGTCTGTGTGTGTGTGTGTGTGTGTTTTTTTTTTATCTGCCAGGGAGATTGTTTCGAGCCAATGGTCATATAAGATCAGTAGAGGGCTAGTTCAAGCGGAAATTACAGTTCTAGTTCCCCATTTCATGACCATAATGATTGGAGGGCAACTATATTCCCCCTCTTTCTCCTATGCTTCTTTTTCCCCAAAGTCATCCCATTAAAATTTTGAGATAGCCATTTTGATCAGCATAGTTGAAAGGTCTAGCATTATACTTCTGGAGATGACACGACCCTAAAAGTCCCTGAAAGATGACACGACCCTGAAAGTCCCTGGAGTATAAGGGTTTAAGTTGTGAACTTTGTCTAGTGTTTACAAATAGTATTTGTTATTGAGAAGAAAAAAGATAGGGACGGTGGAGAGCAACTTTATCTCCGGGGGAGGGGGATTTTTTGCAGTGGGATTTTCCAAGGGAATAATTTTTTGTGGTGAGGGAAATTCCTTGGGAAGAACTTTCAAATGGAAACTATACACGGGGATAGGGGAATTTACTACAATTCTTGTGGGGATGTGGTTGTCTATTGCTAGATTTTCAGGCTCTCTTGTCTGTAAATTTGTCAAAGGACCTATCCAGGGGGCTTAGTTATCAATATCAATCAAGAATTTGGGGGTTGTCAAGTAACAAAATTTGACATTTGCTAATTATTGAGTGACAGCACGCTTGTTTTTAAGAGTGGATCATATCTCGACGGAAGAAAAAAAAGTGCAAGACGAGGAATTTTGACTGAACTTGTATTTTTATTAAATCAGCGAAATTTTATACTCTGGGATAATTTTTCGAGGGGCAACCGTCTAGGGAGGAAATCATCCGGGAGGGGCATTAGCCAGAAAAGTGTTAATGCGCAAGCAACTATGAAAAATTAACGAAGGTTGATTTGAAGTATTTTCTTTGGGTTGGGGAGCGGGGAATTTCTTCGACACTTTAAATACATAAACAACTTGGAGATTTTTGTTGAAAGTCAAATTCAAAACCTTTTTTTTCTCTGGGTTTACGGGTAACAACCGTTCTAATATTTTTAATTACGTTAGAAAGATAGAGTGGGCGATTAGCTGGGGCTCCATAAATGTGTATACATGTCAAATGGATGGTAAGTTTGAAGGAAACAAGGGGTAGATCTTTTTGCTGGGATGGGGCTAAGTACCAAAAGGAGTAGGTTTCAACTGCCCAATTTTCTAATCGTCACTTAGCTTTCAGATTAAAACTAAATGATTTAGCAGTTGCTATTCAGTCTCTGACCTGTTAAGACCAACTTGTTCTTTCAAAAGGATAAAACTCAGTTTTGAACAAGTGTTGAAAAAGGATTATATCCGGAATCAATTAGAGTCCGTAGCTAATTCAGTGACTGTTATTTCGTAACATTTTGCTTTGGGTTAAAGTGACCTTGATTCAGGATATTCATTTAGATTTTGGATAATTCTTAACCCAACACCCAATTGTGAATGGTGGCTGGTGTTTAACCCCCCCCCCTGCCTCCGTGGTGACGTAAAAATCGAGTGAATACCTGTTATGGTTCATGCCACAGTTTATAGAATTATCCAGTAAGTTTATCGCAGATCATTTCTGGTCTTCATTCTCGGTGCGAACAAAAAGCTCCTCCCACTTATTTCTGCATTAGCAGGTTAGTGGGTTTTCGTCAATCAATGAGAAATGGTTACAAAGTGCATTATTCGTAATTGCGAAAGCAGAAAAAAACTTGGTGAGCCAGCCAAGTGGTTTGCAAGTGTCCCATCTCACAGGTATGACTTAATTTATATACAAATTATGACTTAATCTATTATTTACATCCAGTGGACTCAATTGATCGGCCTATGTAGGATTTTATAAAAAAGGGGGCGGGGGGGGGGGGGGGATGAAATTTGTGAAAATAAGGAATTTTTTCTTCTTCTAATAACTGGTGGAATAGGTGTGATGGTTTCAGGGGCAGATCCAGGATTTTTTTAGGGGGGCGCAAGATAGGTTGATCCGACAAACTTACGTTAGGAGCAAAATTAATTAATGCAAACTTGCGTTAATTAGGTACATTACGCTACTTTAGACTACTATAGGGGGGCACCCCTCGCCCCCCTCCCCTCTGGATCCGCCACTGGATGGTTTATCTTTTTTTTTACGTCGTGATGTTTATTTTCTACGATATTTATCAAACAGTTCGTAGTAACGAACTGTAAGTAAGGAGCAACCAAGCTCAATGGTAACCGAAACTCTAGATAACGGTATTTTAATACAAATAGATACATCAAAATAAACAGATTTTAATGCTGATTTCAAATATATAAGTTTCATCAAATTTAATTCAACCCATCAAAAGTTAGGCGCCTGAGAAAATTTGGCTGATTTTTGAAAAAAGGGAGAAAGACCCCCTAAAAATCATAGAAACTTAATGAAAATCACACCATCATATTCCGCGTATCAGAGAACCCTACTGTAGAGGTTTCAAGCTCCTATCTACAAAAATGTGGAATTTTGCATTTTTTGCCAGAAGAAAGATCACGGGTGCGTGTTTATTTGTTTGTTTTTATTTTGTTTTTTTTTCCAGGGGTGATCGTATCGACCCAGTTGTCCTAGAATATCGTGGGAGAGCTCATTGGAATAAAAATTAAAAGTTCTAGTGCCCTTTTTAAGTGACCAAAAAATGGAGGGCAACTAGGCCCCCTCCCACGCTAACTTTTTTCCCAAAGTCACCTGATCAAAATTTTGATATAGCCATTTTGTTCAGCATGTTCAAAAATATTATAAGTTTGTCTTATAGGATGACTTAATCCCCCGAAGTTCCCGGGGGGAGGGCTGATCGTTATTAACTTTACCCAATGTTAACATATAGCATTGGTTATTTGGACGTATACCGACCTTTTCAGGGGAGATTTTTCCTGTTAGTGGGGGGGGGTCGGGGGTTATGTGGGAGGATCTTTCCATGAAGGAAGTTTTCATGGGGGAAGGGACATTGCTATGAAGGGGACGCCGGACTTCCCAGCATTATTTAAAAAAAGATCAGAAATTTAATATAAAAAAAGAAGTATTTCAACTGGAATAGCAGCAACATCGAAACTTTAAACGAACAGAAAATATTACATATGTAATTGGGTTCACTCCGTAGTCAATGCCTCGCTCTTTAAGCCAAAGATTTTTTAGTACTTCCATAAGAGCTATTTATTCTAATTAACGGCCTTTGTGATTAAGCGGTCATTTTTAAAGAATTGGAACAAAATTCGAACTTTCGCTTAAAGAGCAAGGTATTGACTAGGGGGCGAACCCCCTAATAAACGTATTAAAAATATATGAATATAGAAGTTACGTAAGTTAATTCGTAAGTTATGTATATTTATTACTAACAAAAACGTTCGTAAATAAAATTAAACAAGTTTCGAGAAAGCCATTTAACTAAATAAAAGTAAATTAATATGAAAATTTTGTTTTAATTATTCATGTACGGTGAGCCAAGATAAAAACCTGCATTTATTTAAAAACTATAAAAAATTAAATAAAAAAACAAGTTTTTTAAACTAAAAGTAAGGAGCGACATTAAAACTTAAAACGAACAGAAATTATTCCGTATATGAAAGGGGCTGTCCCCTCCTCAACGCCTCGCTCTTTACGCTAAAGTTGTTTATTGTTTTAAAAAATAAAGTTGTGAGACGGAGTCAAAATTTTGCGTAAAGGAGCGAGAGCGATCCTACCACTGTTAATTTGTCCGCTCTTTCTTCCAAAAAAAGTTTTTGAAGAGCTTGCTACTACGCCTGATATTTACATGAGACTATCAAAAAGATACCTTGCGCTGAGAAGTAATGATAAAAGCAGAGCAAATGGCCCAGCATTAGCATTATCTAGCATTTTTAGCCCGATACAACAGAAACTTTTAGCTACCCAAGCTGAACTGGATAAAACCAAAAATGACATTATGGACAGTATAACTAAAAAAGTTTCGGAAAAACTGGCTCGCTCAGACTCTCTTAAGGAATCGACTGAGCTTATTGCTAGTCAAATTTATGATGCTCTCACGGTTGAATTTAACCCCAAGTTTCAGCGAATTGAAAAGTCGCTAAAGGGACTGAGTAATGAACTTGAACATTTAGAGGACAGACTGAACTGGCTTGAGAATAAGTTGGATAGTTATGAACAAGAATCACTACTAGACAGCCTGGTTTTTCACGGTGTTAGGCAGAAAACTGGTGTTGTCACTCGTTCTGCTGTGTTGCTAACTATTAATCAGAAGATGTCTTAGCCTGAAATTAGCACAAATGAGGTCGTAAACGTGTATAGACTTAGACTGAATAATGCTGCTACAGCTGATTCAACTCAGGCGGTTCCATCTGCTCCAAGGGTCACTCCGATAATAGTGAAGTTTTCGAGCATAAGCGTTGCTTATAAAGTGTTCAAGGCTAAATCCAAGTTGGCCTCTAGTGGTATTTTTGTTGTTGAGTCTTTGACCAAGCAGAAACAAGATATTCTGAATGCGGCGAAAGACAGATTCGGTCAGCGGAATGCTTGGTCTGATCGGGGTCAAATATTGGCAAAGCCTAGTGGCGGGACTCCAATAAAAAAAAAAAAGGTCTCTCGCTGACTGTATCTAGTTGTTTTTTTGTTTTTCTTCTGTCTGTTTGTTTTTGTTTTTGTTTTTTTTACTTTCTCATGGAGTGTTTTTTTTTGTTGCTTTTCTTTTTTTTTCGCTCTACCAATTCACTAGCTTTTTGTTAATTTTTTCCGTCTCTGTTTTTTTAATCTTTTTTGTATTTATTGTCTCAAAAATATTGTGTGTTTCCATTTATTTTTGTGTGCACTTTTCGGTATTTTTTATCTTTTTATTGCTTCGGTTGTGTCATTTTTCGATGTTAATATTTTTCTTAATTTGTAAATGCCTTCCTCAGGTAATTAATTTTAATCTCCTTTTTTTACTTTATTTTTATTTGTTTATTTTTTTTCATTTTTTGTTTCTCCGTCCGTGCTAATGGTTTTTTCCAATAATACCTGCTGTGCTATTAGTTATTTATGTGTGTTGTAATCCTTTGACAGGTTTTTCTTTTGTAATTAATTCAAGTAATGATATCTTTTTGGTTCCTCTGGTGACTTGAATTGACTCCAAGAAAAACCTGCTTTTATGACTATTTTAGGCCATGAGAGTTGCCTTTGCGAGCTTGAAAATAATCCTTTTTATGTAATTAGTATAGTAAATAGTTCTGTGGGTCAGGCTAATAAAAATACGATTAATGTAAACCCTATTTGTAATAGTAAATATGTTTCGGATTTGGGGGAGGAGGAGGTTACCAAAGGAAATTATTCTCTGACCGCACTTCAGCTTAATATTCAGGGTCTCTCCTCGTCAATAGATAATTTGAGAGAAATTATTTTGGATGGACAGCCTGATATTGTCGGTTTGTGTGAGACATTTCAGGATTCTGGCAATCAAGTGCTATTGGATATCCATGGTTATAAAATGGAACGTATAAACTGCTACAAGATGGCTGAGGTCTAGCCATGTATATTTCTTGCAATTTGCACTATTGCTTGCGTGATGACTTATCAAGGAATTTTGAAGGTATTTTCGAGTCACAATTTATAGAAATTAGATCTAATGGTATTGATCTAATCATTGGCAATATTTATCGTTCTCCTAGCGGTGCTATTCCTTTGTTTCTTCGGAATCTTAAGGAAACACTTGACATAACACTGAAACGTCCGTGTCAGTTAGTCATAATGAGTGGCTTTAATATAAATTCGATGGATTCAAACCCTTCGGCTTCAGTTGATTTTCTTTCAACCATGCTTGCCTCAGGATCTCTGTCATCTACATCCATCCCCATACGAGTAACTCATGTTACAGCTTCTTTGATTGTCAATATCTTCTCTACGCTTAGTTTGAAGGAAAACTCAATTTTAGTTAGTGATATCACCGATCATTTTCCAATATATTCTCGATTCAGCTTTAAACAAGGGAAGAGTAACCGGGCTCAGGTGTTTGATTTCTATTTTGTTATGTTTGGTGAGAAAGAGTTATCTCTTCTTGGGTCTAAATTAGTGGAAAATTCGTGGAATTTGCTTGATAATTATAAGGATTTTTATTGTTTATTTGAGTCCGTTTATGGAACCATAGAACAGGATATTTTTAGCATTTGTAAAGTATCCCCTTCTAATAATAGGTCTAAAAGGATTGTTCCTCTAAACCCATGGATGACATCCGGACTTCTCAAAAGCTGGAGAAGGAAGAATAATCTCTGGAGAGCTTATAAATGCGCTACACTTTCAGCAGGTGCTATTCGTCTTTGTCAATTCAAGATCTACCGGAATATATATAATTCCTTGTGTAGGAACGCCAAGTCTCTGTATTATCTAAATAATTTTGCTGCTTGTGGCAATGATATTTGTAAAACTTGGAAGGTGATAAATTCTGTACTTAAACCCGGTTCTCAATCTAGCTCTTTACCTATGAGTCTGGTCATCGATGATAAAGCTGTGGAGGGTGAGCTTAATGTCCAAGAGGCATTCACTTCATTCTTCGCTTATATTGGCAAGAGTATTTCTTCTTCTGTTACTTTGTCTTGGCCTCAGCCAGACTTTAGATCATACCTCGGGCTATTTTGTTTTAAGTCTATGTTTCTAGCGCCAGTAACAGTAAGTGGAATTGCTAAAATTGTTTATGGCTTGAAAAACTCGTCCTCATCTGGGCCAGATTCTATCCCTAATAAGGTAGTTAAATCTATTCTTCCTTCAATAGTATTGCCTCTAACAAAACTTTTTAATCTTTCATTTGAATGTGGTGTTTTTCCGGATGCCCTCAAGCGTGCTCGGATTATTGTTTTGTATAAAGGTGGACCAAGAAATGATCCGGCAAATTATCGACCAATTTTAATTTCATCAGTATTTAGTAAAATATTGGAAAAGGCTATGCTTTCTCGTCTCCTTACTTTCTGAAAATCTAAAAATTTTCTTCACGATTTTCAATTTGGTTTCCGAATGAAGCACTCCACTGAACATGCCTGTATGACTCTTTTGAATTTTGTTCATTCTGAGTTAGATTCGCGATTGATTCCGGCTGCTGTATTCCTGGATATTCGTAAGGCTTTCGATTCCTTGACCCATGAAATTCTTCTATCAAAGATGTCTCATTCTGGCATAAGGGGAAGTGTATTTTTTTGGTTCCAGTCTTATTTGAAGGATAGGTTAATTTCTATTGATCCACTTTTCCGGTCACCCTCGCTAGTCAATTTTGGTGTTCCCCAGGGGTCAGTTTTAGGGCCTGTGCTGTTTTTGATTTATGTAAATGATCTTCATTATGTTGTAAAAAAGCGGAAACTTATTAATTGCTGTAGACTTTGTCATCCTAAACCTTCCCTTGCCCATTGTGGCAACTATAGTTCACCTTCTTCTGATGTCCTTGTTTGCTTTACTGATGACAGCACACTTGGCACTTTGGGAAACTGCGAATCCGAGCTCCGAATTTTATGGCTTGGTGCTAATTATCTTACTCTAAATTTTTCCAAGTCCAGTTTTTTTATTTTTTCGCGGGTTTCTCAGGTTTATCCCCAGTTCTCCGAAATTCGCCAGCCAAATGGAATAATTCATAGATCTAAAGACCGGTATGTTTGTTTTTTGGGCATTCTTGTTGATGAAGACCTATCTTTTAAACGTCACATTGATTTTATTCAAATGAAGATAAACAGGTGTCTCGGTATTTTAAGGAAACTTAGACGTGTCTTTCCAGGATCGATTTTGAAAATCCTTTTTCACTGCTTGATCTAATTTTACGTTTCTTACTGTTAAATTATGTGGATTACAACTTTTCCTTCACTGTTAAAACCACTTTCTAAGGTGTACAATAAAGCTAGAAACCTCATACAAGAAACCAATCGTTAATTAGTTATACGATTACTTGATCTTGAGTCACTATACATTCTTTCATGTGCATGTTTTACTTTTGCTCAGCTTCATGGTGACTTCCCCTGGCCCCTAAGTGTTCCGCTATCTTTTACCTCTGATCAAAATAATTATAATCTTCTTAATATGACAAATCTTTTTCAAGTTCCATTTACTCCTTGCATAAGGTCAGATTTTAATCCTCTAATGGCGTGTCATATTGTTTGGAACAGGTTGCCTGAATCAGCTCAAGGGTGCCATTCATTCGGTTTGTTTAAAAAAAACTGTTAAAAATTCTTTTTCTCCGTAGATGTTATTTTTTTAGTCTATTTAATCTAATTAATTAATTTAGTTTACTTATTTATGTTTCTATCGTTTTCATTGTATCTATATTCTCTTTTCTTCTCCTTCGTATATGAGTAAGTGATCATTTTAAATTTTATTTTGTTTTTCATCTCTGAGTAAGCATTTCATATGTCTTCCCCCTTTGTACAGGCCAATGAGCCTTTAGGGGAATAATAACATGTAATACTATGTGGAATAAAACTTATCTTATCTTAGTACTTGCTGTATAATTCTTCTTAGTTCCCATGCAAATTTTCAGTCTACTTTATTGTCATTTGGGTGAGATTGTGGGGAGGGGGGTTAATAGTTTCTTAGGAAGGACTAGGTTGATTCAGGTTACGCTTAATGAAATTGAGTTCAATGAGGTATAATTTTGTGTAAATACAATTATGTTAAATGAACATAAAGGGGGATTAACGGAATACGAGAGATATATAAACAACTAAAATAAATTGTCATTGAAAATTTAATTTGAATGTGTGTTTTCTTGTGGATTTATCAAGGACAGTCGTTCTATGAGATTAAATTATATTTGTAGAATATATGAGCAACTAGCTAAAAACTCTACATAAAGAGCCGACTAAAATAAAAGGGAACTCAGGTAATTTTGAATAAACAGCTGACATAGGTATTAGCCTATTTTCTTAAATAGGAAAATTTGAATCCAAAGACAGCTAAGAAACATATGCTTATACGGTAGTAATAACATAGTAATAACATCCGGGAGCTGAAGAAACATGCCGTTATAAATATGAATACGACATTTACACAACTTTTGTAATGATACCTTTGAAGAATCCCCCCAAAGCCCTCAGGGTAAGGACTGTAAGTTAGGCTTGAAACTTGAAATAGAGAGCTCGAACACAAGAAGTCATCAAAATCCCAATAAATAATTCTCTTTTTCATTTCAGATTTTGAGCCTTACCTCCAAGGCTAAGTTCCTAGACCTTGTGTCAAGAAGGCGAGGGGACGGATACAGGAGGGACGGGGGCTCGGTTAAGAGACAAGATAGAACCTCTTATGTGAGGACCAGAAATGTATTCTGGAAAGGTATTGAGATACTATGAGATACAAGATACTATGTCCACCTTATTTTTTGGGGGTTGGGGTTGGGGGGGGGAGATTGGTAGGGGCTTAGAAGACTTTTTACCCATCAAAATTTTGCGTTTAGTTAATAATTTTTCAATTGTGAATTTACAATATAATGAGCACATACAAATAGGACTTTGAGTTTTATCTAATCCGACAAAACTCCTTATTCAACACCCTTTTTTGGCCTATCTGGAATCCCGAACTACTATAAACTTATACGTGCCAAATGACCTTTGTCTCGTAATCCTTGAAGAGATATGGAATATCCAAAAGTCATGGTGAACGTCTCAGCTCCTTGTACCTCAGATTTCTCTCTGATGTTATGATTTTCAAGGAGGCACACTTGTGCCTCTATAAAGAGGCGACCCACCACAATGTTAAGCGATTTCCGGTCCTAGCAGTCACAGAGAGACAACGGTAATCGCATTTTGTAGCCTTAGCTCAAACTAAGAAACTTGCAAAATTTCACCCCCCTCCGACTTTATCTTCATGGGTAAAAGTGGGCCGGAAGTTTCGACCCTCCGACCACAGCCCCCTTTAACGTTGTCCGATTGGGCTGAAATTTAGAGGTTAAGCTTTCCTAGGGCCCGGGAGCTTATCCTCGAAATTTCAGCTCAATCCGATCACTCCTTCCCTGTTTTCCAAAAAACAAATATAGCCACTTAAAGTTCATTTTTTTTTCTTGTTAGCCACGCCTACAGGCCACAGTTGGCAACTGATCCGAGTGAATGAGGACTCATTCGAAGCAGAATTCAACCTGTTAGGGCCTTTTGATATTTTCAGACCAAAAAAAATATCCCCCGAATTTACATTTACGAAAAACCTCGTTTTCCTATAAGAGCCCATGTTAAATTTTCCCACCACAGTCCCCCTTTAACGTTGTCTGATCGGGCTGAAATTTAAAGGATAAGCTTTCCTGGGGCCTGAAAATTTATCCTCGAAATTTCAGCTCAATCTGCTCACTCCTTCCCTGTTTTCCAAAAACCAAATATCAAGTTTTGTTGGGATTTGCTTGCGTCAAAAATAGATTCAACATACTAAAAATACAATTACAATTGTGTCTCTTTAGTACAGCGATCGATACTCCTGACTGTCAGGCGGAGGACCTGGGTTCGATTCCCCGTCAGAGAAAATTTTTTATATACTGAATTTAAAGTTTAAAACAGAAACTCAGTTTCTTTTTTAAATTATTTGAAAAAAATTACGTTTTCTAAAGAGTTAAAGAGGCTGAGTTACAAGGTCGACTCTCAAAGCACCCTGTCGAGAAAGAAAAGAATAATACACAATCATCTAACGGTTAGTCAAGCCATAATAAGTAATAAACTATACAAAAACGTGCAGAAATTATTTGAAAAAAACTACGTTTTCTAAAGAGTTAAAGCGGCTGAGTCACAAGTTCGAACCTTAAAACGTACTGGTATTAGAAGGTACAGTTTGGGGGCTGCGGCCCCCAAACCCCCCGCTTTCGCAGCCTTTAAATAAAAAAAAAAATTTAAACTGAAAGTAAGGAGCGACATTAAAACTTAAAAGGAACAGAAATTATTCCGTATATGAAAGGGGCTGTGCCCTCCTCAACGCCTCGCTCTTTACGCTAAAGTTTTTATTGTTTAAAAAAAAGAGTTGTGAGAAAGTCAAACTTTAGCGTAAAGAGCGAGGCGTTGAGGAGGGCACAGCCCCTTTCATAAACGGAATAATTTCTGTTCGTTTTAAGTTTTAATGTCGCTCCTTACTTTCAGTTTACAAATTTTTTTTTTTATTTAAAGGCTGAAAATGGGGGGGTTTGGGGGGTGGCCTCCCCCCAACTGTACCTTCTAATCCCTGTACGTTTTAAGGTTTGAACTTGTGACTCAGCCTCTTTAACTCTTTAGAAAACGTAGTTTTTTTCAAATAATTAGTCCAAAGAGACCATCATTCTCAGTCGATGCAGCATTTTCAGCTGGTTTCTCCCTCCTTAGACTTGGTGATGCAGGGGCAACACGCAAATGGTTCGGTCTACCAGACCAGCATATCTTTCAGCAAGCAACCCGCCTAAACTTAAGGGTTGCTGGAGCTCCCAGACATACTGATCTTTGTTCCGCTGGTAAGCAAGTCTTTTTGGCTACAGTGTAAATTTATGCTGTTGCGTGGAATTATTTTTCGATCGTTTCAGTTTTCTTCTAATTTTGCTAAGGACGGTTTTTCTTTAAGTGAATTAAGTCCAAAAGGGCAAGCATGAAAATGATGATTACGCTTTAAACTTTTAAAATATTACTTTTTATCAAAAATATTAGAACTGTAGGGTTAAAATTTTACGTTCCTGATTTTGTTAATTGGATCTTTGCTACTTATTTAGTAGTTGGGCAACACGCAAGAAGTGAAGTATGGTTAATGCTAATGAAATAAAACAAAGTATGGTAGAAATTTAATAGTTTAGAAACAAAATATTTGTACATTAGGGGTGGGGTGGGGGTAAATCATAGCATGTATGAAATACGTAACCTAACCTATATACTTTTTTTGCCCCTGTAACCTCAAAAAGCCAAAGTTTAAATATTTTTCACAGAGTGAGCAGTACCTCACTAGGCAGTGGAAACCTATTTTTCGTATAGAATCTTTGAGATTTCGATGCAGCTCTTCTCGTGTGTTACCTGGCTACTAAATAAGTACCGAATTTTTTCTTTGTTGTCCTGGTTCCCTGTTTCTTTCTTTTTTTACACGTTGTTTTCTGTCCGAAATATGGCTTATTGATAGTGCTATGATTAGAATTCACACGCTCACATTGAAAATCATATTTGGGAAAATGGATAGGATTTGAGATTCTTCTAATTTTGGGGATGGAGTACCCTTCCCTTAAGAAAAATGATAAAATAATACTTTTTTATAAGCCCTTTTTTGCCCCCCCCCCCCCCTGTAAAAATTTTCTCTGTTGTATATGCACAATATTTGTAAGTGTCAGTATTTGAGAGAATGCAGAGAGGATGCGGATAGTTTCATTTTGAATTTTGGTTTCAAACAGTTCGTGGTACCGAACTACAAGTAAGGAGCGACCCGGCTCAATAGTAACAAAACTCTAAAAACCGTATCTTTTAATTCCAAAAGATACATAAAAGAATCAAATTTTTATGCTGAGTTCAAACTTGGTCTTACCCGTCAAAAGATAAGAGCCTAATATTATTTGCCTTATTTTCGAAAAAAGGGAGAAACGCCCCATAAAAGACATAGAATCTTAATCTTAAATTGTACTATCAGGCGCAGCGTATAGCTAGATTTTCAAGTTTATTACTCAGTCCCTTTAGCGACTTTTCGATTCGCTGAAACTTTGGGTTAAATTCAATCGTGAGAGCATCATAAATTTGACTAGGAATAAGCTCAGTCAATTCCTTAAGAGAGTCTGAGCTAGCCAGCTTTTCCGAAACTTTACGAGTTATACTGTCCATCAGGTCATTTTTGGTTTTATCGAGTTCAGCTTGGGTAGCTAAAAGTTGCTGTTGTATCGGGCTAATACTGCTAGGTATAGCTAATGCTGGGCCATTTGCTTTGCTTTTATCATTACCTCTCAGCGCAAGGTATGTTTTTGACAGTGTCATGTAAATATCGAGCGTAGTAGCAAGCTCTTCAAAAGCTTTGTTTGAAGCAGGAGCAGACAAATTAACAGTGGTAGGATCATAAACTTGGAGATTTGCATCCACGAGGCAAAATTCCTCATGCAATCCATAGCAAAATGCCGTATAAACTGGCTTGCCTCGTGTATCTTTACCAGCTTTGATTATTCTTGCTGGCCAGAGGGGATAATCCTTGAACTTTGCAAGAGCAAGATCAAACTGTTTAAAAGCCATGATTGTCAGTAGCAAGATAAAAAGAAAGAAGCAAAAGACATATCTTTGCGTGAGGCCAAACAAAATATTCCAAATAACTATTCAAAAAGTCCAGCGCCAGCCAGCTAATGTATAAACCAAAACAGGTATTCACTCGATTATTATGTCACAACACTGGTGAAATGAAAATAGGTCTTGCTACGGGAGTATTTTCCACGGAGGCCGGGGGGGGGAGGGGTAAACACCAGCCACCATTCAAAATTGGGTGTAAAAATTATCCAAAATCTAAATGAATATCCTGAATCTAGATCACTTTAACCCACAGCAAAATGTTACAAAATAACAGTCACTGAACTAGCTACGGACTCTAATTGATTCCGGATATAATGCTTTTTCAACACTTGTTCAAAACTGGTATTTTATCCTATTGAAAGAACAAATTGGTCTTCACAGGTCAGAGACTGAATAGCAACTCCAATACTGAATAACTGAATAGCAGCCCATGCCCGTCTGCTTGGGTAAGAATAGAAATTGCAAAGAAGGACGATACGGTCCAGAGAAAAACGATAAAAGTAGGGTTAGTACCTATGCTAGCAGTGGATGTTTTACTAGGAGGAGACTTTGGAGATATCTTTGCAGAAAATAGAAAACTTGAGAACACTTTTAATGAATATGAGACGCTGTCAAGTACAGGCCAAAATGAAGCGCTGATTGTACCAGAGAACAAGGAGACGAAATTTATTGTACACGTTTTTCCTCGGAAAGCTCGAGAAATTTTAGTAGAATATGAAAAACCAAATATCAGAGCTCAATTTCCATTTGATAACGAAATATTTGTTTCTGCGGTAAAAATAAAGAAGACTAAAAGAGAGAAAAGAGATATTAAACGGAGCAACAATGAAGTAATGCAGTCAAAGATAGTGGACACTGGAGTCCAAATCAGATATAACGGTGATTTATTATTTTGCACGAATGACAAAATTGAGAAAAGTAGAGACGAAAAGAGGAATGCAAAGAAGAGACAAAATTTAGAAATTCAGCCTACAGTGGCGAAAAATAAAAAAATCTTGGACGGACTGTGCCTTGAAAACATAGATAATAGGGAGAAAAATAAAATGTTGGACGGGCTGTGCCTTGAAAACATAGATAATAAGGGGGGGAGGAAAGAGGTCAAAGACCCATGAGGAATAAAACAAGATGGTTACAAAATAGAGATGAATGACCTACAACGGGTTAGGGGAAAGTTGGGAGATATTGAATGTCGGTTCGGATTGGAAAAACTTGGAAAAGAATCTGAGATTGGTATTATCAACTCAAAACATATGTCGATCCTTTATGAGGGGGAGGAATCCCTTTGGGAAGATCCCCTGCGGGAAGTCGTGAAAGATAGCCCTTTTCCTCAATGCACAACTGGCACACAAGTCGTGATCCCTTTACTGAAGCCTTGTCTTTCCAGTCTTCAATTTCTTCTTCATCACTCATCGCCGATCATTATTCATTCGAGTATTTTAGGGGATAAAACCCAGAAAAACACGATTCAAGGTTCGTTCAGATTTTCACTTCAGTTTCCTGAACTCCTATCATTTTCACAGGCCAGTGTATTTTAGGCCTTATATTATTTGAAATTATGCCAAGGGGCAATTTACTTTTTGATTGAGATGCCGGGTTGTTTCCACAGATGGAAATTAAGAGGCTAGTGCAGCCAAATCTTTCACGATGGCTGGCATCATCATATGTGCCAGAAACTGATTCTCTGCTCCTCTCAAATGTAAACTCGTGAGAGCGAGAAAATTTTTTTTGTTTTGATTGTGCTACGCACAATCATTATCTACGAATCTTGAAGATTTCAACTTTCAAAATTTAATGTGGGGGCTATATGATTTAGACCATGGTGGTCCTACAGTAGAAACGTGTCGATGACAAACGATGCAGAGCCAAGCGGTGGAAGTGGTAGCACAGACACTGGTGGAAGAGGGATGGCAAATGGATTTTGCAAAGTTGAAGTTAAATATTTATGTTTGTAAAGGTGGTCCAAGGTAGATCGTGGGTGGTCATTTATCTTACGGGGGGAGTTGTTCGGGTTTGAACCCCTGTTTCTTTTCCTTTCAGATAAATGACCTGTTTTCGTTTTCTTAATTACATTTGCTTATAGTATAATTTCAAAAGACCGGTTAAATTCCGTTACTGAGCGATAGTGGTTTTGCAATAAATAAGCTGTGAACTAAGTTCTATTTTCGTACTTCCTGGTTTTGAGAGTCATTGAAAGATAAATCTAAGAGGTATAATTGGGTTTGAATGGGGATGTAGCTGATTGGCTGGGCCAAGCGAAGGTCCACCCATATGAACAGTTGTCCGTAAAATATTATTTTGTTCTAGTCTGCGTTTTGACCCCATTCGGGGATATATATATATATATATATATATATATATATATATATATATATATATATATATATATATATATATATATATATATATATATATATATATATTTTTGTGGTACTATTGTGACCTTTTGGAAGAATACAAGTAAGGTATTTTCTACAAACTGTGTACTAGTTTCCGTAACCCAGGCAGGGTAGGAATAAAGCTACGAGGTACCGTCATTATTATATAGACAGGGAGGTTTGCTACCTCCAAGGAGAGAGTTAAGAGATTTTCTAGCCATAACCCAAGGCGGGTACGTTTGGCTTTAGAAAGTGGCCATTTGACCACTCGACCACGTTATCATACCTGGGGACAGGGTATACTGTAAATCGGGTAGTACCAAACCCGATATTTGCAGAACCGTTGGGGTAAGAGTGGGAATCCCACTAAAATTTGGGCTGACAAGTGGTTCTCCCCATCGAGTAAGTGGCATAGCAACATTTTTACGCCATTTTTGCATCAATAAGTGGCAACAACCGTATTTACACCCCAATAAGTACTAGAACTTTTAATTTCCGTTCTAATGAGCCCTATCAGGATATTTTTGGACCACTGGGTTGGTACAATCTCCGCTGAAAAAAAAACACGCATCTGTTATCTTTCTTCTACCAAAAATACAAAATTCCACATTTTTGCAGATAGGAACTTGAATGCTCTACAGTAGGGTTCTCTGATACGCTGCGCCTCATAGTATGATTTAAGATTAAGATTCTATGTCTTTTATGGGTTGTTTCTCCCTTTTTTCGAAAATAAGGCAAATAATCTTTGGCTCGTATCTTTTGACGGGTACGACCAAATTTGATGAAATTTATATATTGGAACACAGCATAAAAATTTGATTATTCTACGTATCTTTTGGAATTAAAAGATACGGTTTTTAGAGTTTTGTTACTATTGAGCCGGGTCGCTCCTTACTTGTAGTTCGGTACCACGAACTGTTTGAAACCAAAATTCAAAATGAAACTGTCCGCATCCTCTCTGCTTTCTCTCAAATAATGACACTTACAAATATTGTGCACAGACAACAGAGAAAACTTTTACGGGGGGGGGACACAAAAGGGCTGATAATACAGTATTATTTTATCATTTTTCCTAAGGGAAGGGTACTCCATCCCCAAATTTAGAGGAATTTCAAATCCTATCCATTTTCCCAAATATGGTTTTTAACGTGAGCGTGTGAATTTTAATCATAGCATTATCAATAAGCCATATTTCGGACAGAAAACAACGTGTAAAAAAAGAAAGAAACAGGGAACCAGGACAACAAAGAAAAAATTCGGTACTTATTTAGTAGCCAGGTAACACACGAGAAGAGCTGCATCGAAATCTCAAAGATTCTATACGAAAAATAGGTTTCCACTGCCTAGTGAGGTACTGCTCACTCTGTGAAAAATATTTAAACTTTGGCTTTTTGAGGTTACAGGGGCAAAAAAGGTTTATAGGTTAGGTTACGTACCTCATACATGCTATGATTTACCCCCACCCCACCTCTAATGTACAAATATTTTGTTTCTAAACTATTAAATTTTTACCATACTTTGTTTTATTTCATTAGCATTAACTAAACTTCACTTCTTGCGTGTTGCCCAACTACTAAATAAGTACCAAGAATTCCAATTAACAAAATCAGGAACGTAAAATTTTAACCCTGCAGTTCTAATATTTTTGATAAAAAGTAACATTTTAAAAGTTTAAAGCGTAATCATCATTTTCATGCTTGCCCTATTGGACTTCATTCACTTAAAGAAAAACCGTACTTAGCTAAATTAGAAGAAAACTGTAAGATCGAAAAATAATTCCACGCAACAGCATAAATTTATGCTGTAGCCGAAAAGGCTTACTTACCAGCGGAGCAAAAATCAGTATGTCGAGGAGCTCCAGCAACCCGTAAGTTTAGGCGGGCTGCTTGCTGAAAGATATGCTGGTCTGGTAGACCAAACCATTTGCGTGTTGCCCCTGCGTCACCAAGTCTAAGGAATGAGAAACCAGCTGAAAATGCTGCATCGACTGAGAATGATGGTCTCTTTGGACTGAAAATCATAACATCAGAGACAAATCTGAGTTACAACGAGCTGAGGCGTTCCCGATGAATTGTGGATATTCCATATCTCTTCAAGGATTACGAGACAAAGGTCATTTGGCACGTATAAGCTTATAGTTGTTCGGGGTTCCGGATGGGCCAAAAAAGGGTGTTGAATAAGGAGTTTTGTAGGATTAGGTAAAACTCAAAGTCCTATTTGTCTGTGCTCACTATATTGTAAATTCACAATCGAAAAATTATTAACTAAACGCAAAATTTTGATGGTTAAAAAGTCTTCTAAGCCCCTACCAACCCCCCCCCCCAACCCCAACCCCCAAAAAATAAGGTGGACACAGTATCTTGTATCTCATAGTATCTCAATACCTTCCCAGAATACATTTCTGGTCTTCACACAAGAAGTGTTATTTTGTCTCTTAACCGAGCCCCCTTCCCTCCTGTATTCGTCCCCTCACCTTCTTGACAAAAGGTCTAGGAGCTTAGCCTTGGAGATAAGGCTCGAAATCTGAAATGAAAAAGAGAATTATTTGTTTGGATTTGGATGACTTCTTGTGTTCTAGTTCTCTATTTCAAGTTTCAAGCCTAACTTACAGTCCTTACCCTAAGGGCTGTGGGGGGGATTCTTCAAAGGTATAATTACAAAAGTTGTGTAAATGTCGTATTCATATTTCTAACGGCATGTTTCTT